>NC_050450.1:436934-454414 GCF_903995425.1 Onychomys torridus | reverse complement strand
TGGAGAACTCTGCTCGGTCTACCTCCAGTGTCCAGGGTCCCAGAACCAAGAGAAGCCTCTCCTCTCCATCCTGGGTCTTCAGCTTCCTCCCTCAGCCCCGCCTTGTGGGCGTGACCATTACGAAGCCTCAATGGGGGTTGGAACTTCCAGGCCAAGGCTGGGATGGCTACCCACTACACAAGACACAAAGAGACAGAAGTGAGGCAGGGACCATCAGGGCTGGGACCAAGTCTGAGAGAGCAGACAGAGCCACGCATTTGCTTCCCTGTCTTCCCAAGTCCCAGTAAACATGAGTGAGGATGTGGAGAGCTATGAGTGAGCCCATAGCAGCCAGAAAATGATTTTAGAGAGTCATCGATAGACATTTAGAAGGAGTGTGAAGAGGGGTCAAACATCGATTCTGAGGGTGCCGATAAGCAGCTACACACCCGAAGGAGACATGGCCTGGGGACAGGATTCAGCCACCAGCTTTGGGCCCTGGAACCCTCTGCAAACCTCCCAGTGGAAAAAGGAGGCTTTTTCCTCCCTGGGAAAAGCTAATGTCCACACTAATCGGCAGTGTCCTGTGATGTAGAAAAGTTTTAAATTCTGATGGGGTCCAATTTAGGGGTGTGTGTGTGTGTGTGTGTGTGTGTGTGTGTGTGTGTGTGTGTTTGGTGGTGGTGGTGGTGGTGGTGGTTATTTTTCCTACTCTTTTTTACTCTTTTGGGGGCCCACCACCCAGCTCCCAAATAAATCACACATAGAGACATTATTTCTTATGAATACCCGGCCTTAATCTGGCTTGTTTCTAGCCTGTTTTTCTTTAAATTATCTGATCTACCTTTTGCCTCTGGACTTTTTCCTTTTCTTCTGTGTCTCTTACTTCCAACCTTATTCCATGGCTGGCTGGAAGGCTGGGTGGCTGGCCCCCGTATCTTCCTCTCTTTTTCTCACTCCTTGAGCTCTTCTTCCCAGATTTCTCCTCCTATTTATTCTCTCTTCCTGCCAGCCCTGCCTATCCTTTCTCCTGTCTTGCTATTGGCTGTTCAGCTCTTTATTAGATCAATCAGGGGTCTTAGACAGGCAAAGTAATAGAGTTAAACAAACGCAACATGAAAGAATGCAACACATCTGTGCATTAAACAAGTGTTCCACAGCAAGAGTGTGTGTGTGTGTGTGTGTGTGTGTGTGTGTGTCGGTAGTAGTAGGGGAAGGTGAGACAAGGTCTTGCTATGTAGTACAGGCTGCCTTGGAACTTGCTGTAACCCCCCTTCCTCAGCCTCCCACACGCTCAAATTACAGGTCTAAGCTATATGCCTGGCTTTCCAGTTTTGAGTGTGGCTTGTTTGTTTGTTTGTTTGTTTGTTTGTTTGTTTGAGACAGGGCAGAGTCTCACTACATAGCTCTGGCTGTCCTGGAACTCGCTATGTAGATCATGCTGGTCTCTGCCTCCCAAATGCTGGGATTAAAGTCATGAGCCACTATGCTAGTTTATAGTTTTGTTTGTGACTGGGGGAAAGACTTTTCAGCCACTGTGTGATCACTGCTGGACTGCGCCATACCTTTCCCAGACCCTGCAACCTATCCCTTCATTTGTTAAGTTACTCCACAAAATAAACCTCCCTTTTAACTACAGGGAGTGGCCTTAATAATTTCACCAATAGTCTTGTTCGGTTTGGTTGGGTTTTAGTTGTTTTTCTTTATTTGAGACAGGGTCTCAGGTAGACCAGGTTGGCCTCAAATTCCCTCAGCAGCTGAGGCTGGCCTTGAACCTCTGCTTCCACCTCCCCAGTGCTGGGGTTATGCATTCCTGCCTCTCTGTGGGTTTTCTTCTTCTGTTTTTGGTGGAGAGTCAAACTCAGCACCTCACACGAGCTAGCAAAGCTTTCTATCCCTGACTTGACTGTTTGCTGCTGAGCTATGGACAGAATGTGATGGGGCATATTCTCTCACTATACAGAGGCAGAAACCTCTAGTGTTTTTTTGTTCATTTGTTTGTTTTGTTGTTGTTGTTGAGACAAGTTCTCTCTATTATATAGCCCTGGCTGTCCTGGAGCTCACTATGTAGACCAGACTAGACTTGAACTCAGAGACCTGCCTGCCCCTGCATCCTGAGTGCTAAGACTAAAGGCGTGCACCACCACGCCTGTCTTATTCCTAACCCTGTTCTCTATTAGTCTATTTTCTATCGCTGTAACAACATACCCAAGGCAAGGCACTTCAAAAAGAAAGGACTATTTATTTCACAGTTCACAAAGCTGAAAATTCTAAGGTCAGGTGACCCCACTGACTGAGCCTCTGGTAGGGGCCCCTTTGGAATCACATGATTGTAGACAGCATTGGGTTGAGAGCACATGCAAGAGATCCTGTAGTAAAGGTGAAATGAGAAGCCACAGAGCAGTTTCGGCTATGGCCTCTCTTTGGTATTGCTCTCAGGTTCCCACGGTAACCACTTTAGGCCTTTCAAAGGCAAGAGTGCCCACTGTTCTGACCAACTCCCACCAGGCCGGGCTTTTTAATGGTCCCACTACATCTTAATACTGTCCACGGGGCTGGAGAGATGGCTCAGAGGTTAAGAGCACTGACTGCTCTTCTAGAGGTCCTGAGTTCAATTCCCAGCAACCACATGGTGGCTCACAACCATCTGTAATGAGATCTGGTGCCCTCTTCTGGCCTGCAGACATACATGCTGTATACATAATAAAAATAAATCTAAAAAAAATCATAAAAAAAAAAAAAACGGTTGGGGATTTAGCTCAGTGGTAGAGTGCTTGCCTAGCAAGTGCAAAGCCCTGGGTTCGATCCTCAGCTCCACATTAAAAAAATATACTGTCCTCTGCCAGTGAGCACTGAGTCAGGTTTCATAATACACAGCCTCCCAATGATGTTTCCTTTCCTTAAGCTCCGAGTGGCCACCTAAGTGTGGCCATCTCTGTAGCTTTGACCCTATGAGCTCCCTTCCAGGCCTCCACATAGATTTTTTTTCCTACTGCATTAGCCCCCAAGCTATTCATGATGCTGCTTGTGCCCAAAGGCTCCCCCTGCCTGTCCCCATTTCCTTGGCTAGGTGGTTGAGAACAGCTGATTTCTCTTGGTGACTCCCTGGCCTCCTAGGTAGGTAGCCCTGTTCCCTGTCATTTTAGGCTGTAGGGTCTCCTTTATCCCTGGCTTGGTACACTGTAGTAGGACAGGCCCATAGAGTCAAGGAAATTGGCTCAAACCAGTTGCCAAGGCATGCACATAACATACTTAATTATGAGCCAACCTGGAGTGTACCTGAGGGCCTAGCAACAGGCGCTGTCAGAGTTCCTGGTCTCTGTCAGAGTTCCTGATTGTGCAGAGTCTGCCTGAGGGCCTAGTAACAAGCACCGTCAGAGTTCTTGATCATGCCCATCCAATAAGGGATGACTATGCAATACCACCAGATTGTGACACCGACTGGGTGCTGGGAGGAATGTATATTGCAATGAGGCACAAGAATATATTATAGAGATTTAGCTGTATATAATAAGCTATACCTTGACTGACCAAGGTGTCCTTCAAGAGGAAGCCATTTATCAAGGAATATTTTTGTGTTATTTAGCTTAGTAATATAGATCAGCTGTCTTCTGCTATGAGATTGTTGTGTGCCCATATACTACTAGGCCACATTGGCAAACAGCTAAGCTTCTCAGACCTACTGTTGATCCACTAGGTAACTAACATCCCCCCTCCCCACACATAAGGCCTAGGAGACAGGCAGACTGTAGATGCATAACTTTATTTCTTGTGCAAATAAAGCTCCGACCATCCCTTGCCTTCAGGCCTAGTAGCATTGCAGAGCTATTGACTCAGGACAATAGGTCTTTTTGCATAACCAGGTGTAGTAAGGACTGGAGCAAATTCCAGAGGCAAGCAGAGCCTTGTGGCTAGAGAGAAGAGTGGAAGGCAGAGTTTCTCAGAGCCAGGGTAAGGAGCAAGGAAGAAAAGATGGAGGATGAAGTGAGCAAAGCATATGAGCAGTGGCAGCCTTCTGGGCAACTTGAAGCTTGCTCCACAGCATGTGCTGCAGGTGAGCCTGGCCAGGACCACTCATGAGCTACAATCTCCATCTTGGGCATCTTTGGTATAATATAAAGAACAACTGGATGGTAGAACACATGAGTGTGCATTTCCAGGCCCTGCTAGCTGTTAGTTATTTGGCACTCTTACCCTGCAAGGAAATGTCCCGAACCACAACAAATCCACAGAAGAGTTTTTACTGAGATAGGATAGGAAGAGACAGACATGACAGGCCTGTGGGAAACACACATGGTCAAGAGAAAGGAGAGAGACCTGTGCAAAAATGACACTGGCTTTATAAAGGGTGGGCTGCGCATGTGTACAGGAAATCATGTGGCTACTCCACTCATGCACGTAGATTACACGGCTGCGTGTGCTTTACGCAACCATGCAAAGCCACAGAGTCCTAGTCACGCAAGGTGTTTTGATCCAGAAATGGCTATTTTGAACCAGAAATAACTAGGCAGGAGTGTCTAGGTCCGCCAGGCATGCCCAGCCGTGTGGGCATGTTGTGACTTCATATCACTAGCCTCCCCCCACAGCTGAAGGTAGAAGGGACGCACACCACAATCCAGGGAGCCCTGGCTTCCAAGAGGGTTGGTGAGGGTTGCAAGCCCAAGAGTGGCCTTATGTTCCTGGCACAGTATGACCTGGCCCTGGATGCCCAGCTCTGGCTTCTGCCTTGTTTGGGCAGTGCTGACCCAGGCCAGGTCTGGGTGCCAAGTCCTAAGGGCTGGACAAAGGCAGGGAGAACAGATAGGATCTGAGGCCCAGCTCCTGGGAACTGTGAGGGTGCCCGCCCTGTGCTTATACTGACTTCCTGCCCCTGGGATCTCTGTCTAGCAAGTTGGGCGTGGGCGCAGTCTGAGGGTAGGGAGGTGGTGGGAGGGGCACTCTCTCTCGGCCCTCATGGACTCTGCCCATCAGACACAGAGCAGTGGGAAGCAACAGTGTGTAGTGGGGTTAAAAAACCTAAGTTTCTGGTGTTGGGTGGGAAGGGGACAAGGACACTAAATTCTTACGTTATTTACATAACAGAGTGATGACTGAGACGGACACAGGATGTGGGACAGACAAGAAGATAGACAGGAAAATGAGGACTAAGAAACATAACCCTGTACACACACACATACACTCTCTCTCTTTCTCTCTCTCTCTCTCTCTCTCTCTCTCTCTCTCTCTCTCTCACACACACACACACACACACACACACACACACACACTCACACTAATTAATTTAAAAGAAGATGGAGTTGGCCTACCTTTAATCCCAACACTCAAGAAACAAGTAGGCAGATCTCCATGGGTTTGAGGCTAGCTTGATCTACATAGGGAGCTCTGGGCCAGCCATGGCTACATCCCGTCTTAGAAAAGGAGATGGAAATCAGCATGTGGAGATGAAACATAGGATATTACAAATAAATTCAAATGCAGCTGTAATTACAGAAGACATAAAAGGTCATGAAAGGTCAAGTACTCTGGGTAAGGAAAATGCAATGTCTTATTTTATGTTAATAAAACAAAATGCCTGAGATCAGTTAATTTACACAGATTTTCTCTTTCTTTGTTCCAGGTTTGAGAAGACCAAGAGTGTGGCCTTGGAATGCACTTGGCCTCTAGTGAAGACCTCATGTTGCTTTAGCTTGCGGCAGGAAGAGAAAGGGCAGGGGACACATGACTGACAAAAGGAAGTACAGGGCAGCCTTGCTTTGTGGTGGTGACTAACCCAGTCCCAGGGAATGAGAACTTGCTTCTCTGAAGCAACATGAAGCCTTCACAAAGGCGCTGGGTTGGTGTCCTAAACAATTCTGGCTAGGATTCACCTCTCAACCCTGTCATGCAGAAGACAGGAGCGTCATCATGTTCAGACCGCAGTATAAAAGGCCTTTCTGAGACACTGACTAAGACTTTGAAGGCCAAAAGACAGAAAGGCATGCCACGAAAGTACACCACCTGTGTCAGATCAGATGACAGGCAGCAAGGCCATGAATGTGCAGAGATGTTAACAGCAAAGCAAGTTCCTGGAAATTCTAGTAAGAGACAGAGAGGAGAGCTGGGCAGTGGTGGTGCACGCCTTTAATCCCAGCACTCTGGAGGCAGAGGCAGGTGGATCTCTGTGAGTTCAAGGCCAGCCTGGTCTACAGAGAGTTCCAGGAAAGCCAGAGCTACACAGAGAAACCCTGTCTTGAAAAACTAAAACCCAAAACAAAACAAAACAACAACAAAACTGGGGAGAGAGAGGAGGCACAGACAAGAAAACACAGAAAGGGATGGGGTCTCCGAATGGGCGTGCTGACTTGTGCTCGCCTCTGCTGCTCAGGGTTACTCTGAACTCTTGGGATAAAGAGATTCTCTTGCCTCTGCCTGAGAAGCTGCTGGTACTGTAGGCACCTGCCTTGTAGTCTACACTGATTTAGGTAGTCAGTGGTATTTTTTTTAAATTAATTTTATTCATTTTATGTATAAGTGTTCTGCCTGCACATGTGTATGTGCATTATGTTTGTACTCAGTAGCTGCCAAGGCCAGAGGAGAGTACAGGATCCTCTGGAATTGGAGTCATGGATGGTTGTGACAAGCATGTGGGTCCTGGAAATCAAGCCGCAGTCTTCTGCCAAAGAGACAAGCATTTTTAACTGCTGAGCCATCTCTCTGGCCCCTGGGAGTCAGCGTGTGTGTGTGTGTGTGTGTGTGTGTGTGTGTGTGTGTGTGTGTGTGTGTTGGAGGTGCATGTGTGCATGTGCGCATGTGTGCATGTGTGTGGAGGCTGGTGGTCAGCCTTGGATATCAATCCTCAGGAGCTGTCTCCTTGCTTTTGAGGCAGGGTCTCTCACTGGCTCTTGCCAATTAGGGTGGATGACCAGAGAACCCCACAGATCTTCCTGCCTCTGCCTTCCCAACACTGAGACCACAGTGTGCTTTTCATGTGGGTTGTGGGAGTTGAACTCAGGGCCTCATGCTTGCAAATCAAGCACTTTACCCTGTTGGGAGCTGTGCGGCCTAGTTTTGGACCAGTATACGAGTACTTGTCCAACGGGTCTCCAGATGAGGCAAAGCCCACAGGGCAGTCTCACTTGGCAAAGACCAGTGGACTTCAGGGACAGCGTGGCCTGCACCCTCTCTTCTCTCTCATAATACTGATGATTCTTTTGGCGGTTTTCAGTGTCATTCTGTCAGTCACACACGGGACAGATGTCATCATTCCCAGAAACCACATTTTTTTTTCTCTCCAGTATTTTCCCTAAAATTCTTTGGAAGCTGATGCTTGTCAGGTTTCTTGTCTGGGGATGCCAGCTGTTGCTCCAGGCCCTGGGAGCTGTCCTGATTCAGTGCTGATAGGATCAGAGGCAGAGCACCTGTTTCTGTAAACATGCTTTGTTAAGTTTTGAACAATATTGCAGTTCTTGAAACTGCCTATGTCGATCACCTTTTGGTTTTGTAAGACAGGATGTACTTGGCTCAGTATTTGGCCAAGCTAGCAAAATGAAAAGTGTTGTTTTTTGTTTAAAAGATGTTTTGATGTAAAAGTTAGGGGGAAAAACATATTGACATATTTGTTTTTGCTGGAGGTTAACGTTGGAGGGTGGGCAAAACAAGTCTGTTAGTATAGAAAAACATGCTTTTTATGTATAAAGATGGGTGGAGCTATTCTGGCTGGCCACTTGTGTGAAATGAGGTGGTTGAACAGTTCATTTCTTCACGTCGATACCCCTTCCCCTCTCAGGACCTGAACCTAGGCTGTGAGAGGACCACAGCATTACCCCAACTTTTGTGTCAACTTTTGCCAGCCAAATTGAAAACATATAGACTGGGTTTCTTGGGAAAACACAGTTTTCCAAAACAGAATGAACCTAAAAGAAAGATTTCAAATTTTGATGGTTTTACAAAATTATACAAATGTTGTCAGTGATTTAAAATCCTTATGTACAGCCCCTCACACTGTTTAAACAGCTCCACAAGCAAACTCTTACTTTGAAGAAGCCAATCATTCCAGTCATGAGCCAATGATTTCAGAGACTGAAAAGGTAAGGAACATTTTTGTTTCATCTTGAAAAGCTAATGCAAGCTTGGCATGCAACCACAGAAGAATGGGGCAAAAGTCAAAACGATGCTGAGTTCAGCTCACAAGCCAAAATGCAAGCTGAATCCAATATTTGCAAAAAGGACAATTCTTCACAGTTATGTATGGTTGGACAGGGCGTGGTGGTGCACACCTTTAGTCTCAGCTTTTATATGTTCTTGGGCTCTGACTTGGTCCTCATGTGTATGCAGAAGCGCTTTACTAACATGGGGTCTTCCCCTCAGCCCTCAAGGTAGTGATATTTGTAATAGGCCCAAATTGGAAACACCATAAATGTCCCTAAGGAAACTGGAGATGAAGTGCCATGCTACAGTCACAGCACAAAATACAACTCTATGGAAACTGGCCAGTTGGAGCACACGCCTTTCATCCCAGCACTGGGGAGCTAGAGGCAGGCTGATCTCTATGAGTTCGAGGCCAGCCAGAGCTAAGTAGTGAGACTTCATCTCAAAAAGAAAGAAAAAACTGACCAATTGAGTTCACACAACTTGCATAGAACCCAAGGGCATTGCATGAGGTGACCTGGTCTCCTCTGGCTGCATTGCTGTTCCATTTCTAGAATGTTGATTGGAACCTCTACAGCTAGAATAAACCTTAAGTTGCCTACAGGGTGTGATTTTCAGAAACACGTCTTGGGTGATGGTGTTTACACTGCATTTCTGATCTCCCAAGTACTTTTCATTCTTTCTGAGTAGATTCCTCTTTTCATTGTTAATTTATTCAGTATGTGAATGACTATTGAGTTTCCTCAGTGATTTTCAGCATCTACTGAAATACTCGTGTAGTTTTCTCTTTTGTTTTGTTGATGCAGAAACTCAAACATACATCCACACACACATATATAACACTAACACAACATACATATTTACATGTGTATAGACTTTCTTATTCATTTTATGGGTGGGTGTTTTCCCTGCTTGTATGTACTGTGCCTGCATTTGGTGCCCTCAGAAGTCAGAAGAGAGAGTCAGTTCCTCTGGAACTATAGGTACAGTTGTGAACAAATGTGTGGGTGCTAGGATCAAACCCAGGCCCTCTTCAGGAGCAATAAGTGTTCTTAATCCCTGAGCCGTTTCTCCAGCTTCCCACACTCCCTTTCTTAGACATGGTCTCTCTGTAGCCCTGGTTGTCCTGGAACTCACTCTGTGACTGTAGCATGGCACTTGGTCTCCAGTTTCCTTAGGGACATTTATGGTGTTTCCAATTTGGGCCTATTACAAATATCACTACCTTGAGGGCTGAGGGGAAGACTCCGTGTTGGTAAAGCACTTCTGCATACACATGAGGACCAAGTCAGAGCCCAAGAACATATAAAAGCTGAACATGGCAACCAATGTGTGTCCATAACCCCAGCACTGGGTGGGGGTCCCTGTGGCCACCAGCCAGCCAGTCTAGCTAAGATGATGAGATGCAGTGAGAGACCCTATCTAAAAGAGTATGGTAGAGAATGAGAGAGAAAGAAAACTGATTTCACTCTTGTGGGGCCGAGTTGCTTTGAATGCTTATAAAAATGTGAGTTGGCTAAACTTGTGTGGGCCTAGTTCTGGGGTCTCTGTCATTTCACTGAACACCTTTTCTCTCCATATATATGTACATCATGCATGCACCCGAGGGGAGGATTCTTAAAAACTAAAAACCAAAGCTTTCGTGAACAGCCATGTGCATGTTTTTGTAGGGACATGATTTTCATGTTTTCTGAGATAAAGTCCCCAATGCTCAGTTGCTGGATTATGTGGTAATATACATTTTACTGTTTTAGATTATTATTTTATGTATTCTGAGTATTTTGCCTTCATGTATGTTTGTGTACCACATGTGTGCCTGACACCCAAAGAGATCAGAAGAGGGTGTTGGATCCCCTAGGATTGGAGTTAGGGATGGTTATGAGCTGCCATGTGGGTGCTGGGAACCAAACCCAGGTCCTGTACAAGAGCAGCCAGTGCTCTTAACCGATGCATCTCCCCAGCCTTCCAAGTTTAGCTTCCGAGGGTGCCCTTGTCCTTCCACTTTCCCGTAGTAGTGCAGCCTTCTGCTTTCTCTGGGTCCTCACCAGAGCTCGGTGGTAATGTCTTTTCTGTCCCATCATGATCCTAGTTTTCTTTTCTTTTTTCTTTCCCCCAGGAGCTGAGGACCGAACCCAGGGCTAAATCCCTGATCCCATGATCCTATTTTTCACGTGCCTGATCGACAGTGATGTGGAACCTCCTTTCACTTGCTCATGGTCCGTTTTCTCTGGAGAGAAATCTCATTTGTTCAATTTCTACTTGGGTTGCTTTGGTTTAAAAATGTTGGATTTGGGCTGGAGAGATGGCTCAGAGGTTAAGAGCACCGACTGCTCTTCCAGAGGTCCTGAGTTCAATTCCCAGCACCCACATGGTGGCCCACAACCATCTGTAATGAGATCTGGCGCCCTCTTCTGTGTACATAATAAATAAATAAATCTTTAAAAAAAATGTTGGATTTGGGGCATGTAGGTGCATTCTGGTTGCCTGTGGTAGCACAGCCATTTCTATGTGCTTTTTTAAACCTGTTTTCAGGTCTTTCACAAACCAAAGGCTAATTTTTATGAACATCAGTTTTGTCATTTTTTTCCCTGTTATTGAGCACGCTTTTGTAGGTCTTTTATGTCTCCCCCCAATTTTTTTTGTTCTCATCTAAAAGAGACTTGGGTAGCTCCCCATCTCAGTGAACAGTGATGAACTCATGTCTGGGACAGTCACTGATTTCACTCTTGAGTCACTGAGTTGCTTTGAATGCTTGTAAAAATGTGAGTTGGCTAAACTTGTGTGGGCCTAGTTCTGGGGTCTCTGTCGTTTCACTGCACTCATGCAGCCATCACCCCCACAGTGTTGCACAGTCTCTGTGTAGGAATAAAAATATGGTATTGTGGGCTGGGAGCTGGCTCAGTGGTAAATGTGCTTTCTGTGAAAGTCTGAGAACTTGAGTTAGAATCCCCAGCACCTGTGTTTTTAAGAAACCAGACGTGCCAGGCGTAGTGGGACACTCCTTCAATCCCAACACTCTGGAGGGGAAGCAGGCAGATCTCTGAGTTCAAGGCCAGCCTAGTCCACAGAGTAATTTCCAGGACAGCCCGAGATACACAGAGAAACTGTCTCAGAAAGTCAAAACCAACCAAACAAACAAACAAACTGTGGCTTAGACAGACACACAGTGTGACTGTGATCCCAGAGCTACTGCAGGGTAGTGAGAGAGAGGGGAGACAAAAGAACTCCTGGAAGCTCCTAGGCCAGCTAGCGGCACAGACAGCAGGAAACAGCAAAGACTCAATTTCAACCTACTCCATACACATTCATGCCCTCCTCCATGGTCTAGCCTATGAGATTCCCTAACTTTAGTGCAGCAGCCAAATCCAAACCCAGTCAAAAGCAAAAATAATAAAAATCAGGATAGTGACGTCACCTTGATTAACTATCTCCTTGATTGGAATGAAGTGTCTGTCTTCATCTCTTCTGATTAATTTTAGTTTGAATTCTGTTTTGTCAGATATGAGGACAGCAATACCTGCTTGCTTCCTGATCCCATTTGATTAGAGTTCTTTGTCAACCTTTTACTCTAAAGTGGTGCCTAGCTTTACAACTAAGGTGTGTTTCTTGTAGGAAGCAGACCAGTGGATTTTGTTTCTTGATCCATCTACAAGTTTTTCTGCTGTCAATTTTAAGTTTTAATTCATTGTGGTCAGATAGGATACAGGAAATGATGGCCTATCTGTTGGAGAAATTGGGGTATTGAATGGATTCATAATTTACAGCAGAAGCCTACCAGACATTCAAAGAAACATAAACAGGAGAAGCACTCCCAAACTCCTTCTATGAATCCAGTATTACACTAACATCCAAAGCAGGTAAAGACACAATAACAAGAAAAGAAAACTATAGGCCAATATCCCTGATGAATATAGACTCAAAAATACTCAATAAAATACTTGCAAACAAATATAGGTATACATCAAAAATATTACACAATATGACCAAGTTGTCTTTATCCCTGAAATGCAGGGACAATTCAACATACAAAAGTGAATAAATGTAATAAGCTACATAAACATAGAAAAAAGCTTTTGACAAAATCCAACATGCCTTCATTATGAAAGTCTTGGAGAATGTAGAACTAAAAAGAACATATCTCAAGACAGTAAAAGCAACATATGAGAAGATCCCAGCCAATATCATCATAAATGGAGAAAAGCTTGAAGCAAATCCCACAAGTCAAGAATGAGACAGGAATGTCCACTGTCCTGTTCCTTTTTGACATTGTTTGAAGTAGTACCAGCAGTAGGGTCAGAGAAAAATATTAAAGAGATACAAATTGGAAAAAAAGAAGTCACACTTCCCTCATTTGCAGATAATATGATACTATCTATTAGAGATCACAAAAATTCTATCAGAAAACTTTTATAAATGATAATCAAATGCAATATGGTAGAATACTGAATCAGCTTGCAGAAATCAATAGCTTTTCTGTGAACTAATGTCAAACATACAGAGAAGCTGATCATGGGCACACTCCTATTCACAATAACCTCAAAGAAAATAATAAATATCCAGGAATAAACCTAACCAAGGAAGTGACAGACCTCTGCAATGAAAACTTTAAAACTCTGAAGAAAGAGATAAAGACACTAGAGATGGAATGACATCCCCTGCTCCTGGATGGATGGGTAGGATTAACATTGTGAAAATGACCACTTTACCAAAAGCTATTGACAGATTCAGTGCAATCTCAATCAAAACCCTATCTCTTTCTTCCCAGAAACAGAAAAAACTATTCTAAAATTCATATGAAACAAGAGACCAAAGACAGCCAAAACAATCCCTCCCCCCACACACACACACACAATGCTGCGGGGATTAACATTACAGATCTTAAAATATATTGCAGAGACAAAGTAATAAAATCAGTATGGTGTTGGCACATAAACAGACATGTAGATCAATGGAACAAAATCAAAGACCCAAATGAGTACACGTAACTTCGGCCACTTAATGTTTGACAAATACATTTCACTGGAAAAAAGCAAGCAACTTCAACAAGTGGTTCTGGAAAAAATGGATGTCCCCATGCAGAAGAATGCAACTAGACCCATATCTATCACCTTGCACAAAAACTACCTCCAGATGGATTAAGGACCTAAACCTGAAATACTGAAATTGGTAGAAAGAAACATAGGCAGTAGTCTACATGATACAGGTGCAGGAAATGACTTCCTAGATAGAACTGAACTTGCCTGAGGAATAAGGCCCCAAACTGACTAGTGGGATCTCATGAACAGCTAGAGAAACAGCCAACCAGGCCAATTCCTGGGGCCCCAGAGTGGACCTGACCAGAGGTCCTGGCTAGTATTTAATTAAAACTTGCTTCAAATTCAAAAAAGAAGAAGAAAGAGAAGAAAAAGAAAGAAACATCAGCCAAGTGAAGAGGAAGCAAACAGGTTGGGAGAGAGTCTCTGTCAGCTGTACATCTGACAGAGGATTAATATCCAGAATACATATAGAACTTAAAAAAAAAAAAACAGACAAAGAAAGAAAGAAAAGAAAAAAGACCCTTTCTAAAAATAGGCCTGGGACCTGAATAGAGAGCTCTCAAAAGAAGAAAAAAGAATGACTAAGAAATATCTCAAAAAAATGTTCATCTCCCTAGTAACTAGGGAAATACACAATAACTTTGAGATTTCATCTTACCCCAGTCAGAACAGCAAAGATCAACAGATAGATACATCTTCAAAACACTCCTGCACCTAAGGCTCAGGGTACCTTGCAGAAGAGGGGGTGGAAAGACTGTAAGAGCCAGAGGACCAGGGAGTTCTGTGAGGTTGTGTCTCCTAGCAACATCAGAAGCTACACCCATAAAGTCTCACCAACATGACTGCCCAAGTGTGAGCTGAACAAGGACACCAACAACCATGTCAAACCAGACAGAGAAAAGCCCATGAGACCTTTCTCTACACAAAGAACTACAGGCAACTGAGTTTCCTCGGCATTGGCTGGCAGTGGCCATCGCAGGTACTGGTTGTGAAGATACTTGGTACTGAAGGGCCGGCCCAGCCTCTGCCTATTACCATCACGAGGCCAAGAGAGCAGCTGGGGGAGACCTTGGCCCAGGGGCTGAGTAGAGAGTCTCTGTATTTCCTATCTGAGTAGAGAGTCTCTGTATTTCCTATCTGAGTAGAGAGTCTCTGTATTTCCTATCTGGGTAGAGGGTCTCTGTATTTCCTATCTGAGTAGAGAGTCTCTGTATTTCCTATCTGGCATGGAGAATGGCAGCACCCAGGAACAATGTTACCCTGGGTCCCCAGAAGGCTCAGAGTACTTCCAAGTACCGACTAAGGTCTTAGGAACAAATGGGATGGAACCGCAAATGAACATTTTATTTCATTAAAAACCATAGTCCCAAACTTCAAATGTGTCTTGCCAGGTGATATAAATAAAGGAAAAGGAAGTCACTTCCGGAGAAATCAAATTCTGGAAGAAAAAAGAAAGGCTTCACACAATTCATCCTTTCTTCCCATGCATCAAACAGACTGAGCAAGGCCTTGCATGATCTGCTTGAGCAGCCTCCACAGTAGGGTGAAGGTGAGTGTGGAGTGGAAGGCCACCAGATCACTGTCCTCCCACACCCCTACTGCGTCTCCACTGTCCCCATGAAGTACCCAGACCCTTCTCACCTGATAGTCCTTTGCCTGGCCACTATCCTGCCAGGGCGGCTTCATGGCTCGACAAGGGCCCCTCCCTTGCCTGGCCAGTCTCCACTGCTTTCCCCATCATGCAGCAGCATCTTCCCCTTCCCCTGCTGTTACGCCCCTGCTGGATGGCCACACACACAGCAGTGCTGTTGACACAGTGCAGGAGGGAGGTCTGCCTCCGGTCAGCCCTGGCACATGCCGCTCTCCACAAGTCAATACACACTTGCCACCCGTGGGCCAAGGTGCTGTTGGCTCTTTTCTGGAGTCAGACTGATTATTTACACAGCCCAGGGTCACTGCTGATTACCTGCAAGTCTGACCAAGGATCTCCTGGTCCAGTCTAGAAACCTTCCTTAATATGGCCCTCAATGTTCAGGCTACCCTGACAGAATGGAGTCCCTGAAACCCAGTAGGCCATTCTGGTCCCCTACAGCTCAGAGTTTAACAAGGATAGGGCAGTTCCTTGTGTCAGAGCCTTGGAAAGGCTGCCTGACAAACAGCGGCTGAGGAGGTTACACAGGCACAGCAGAAAACCCCACTTCCTTTTCCCAATGTGGTCTCTCAAAGAGAAGGACCATGTGGGAGGACAGTGAGGGCATTGCTAGGGAGATGTTCTGGGCCACACATGCAGCAGGCCTCTCAGGATAGCTCTCCACAGATGACGACTCATGCGGAGCCAACATTCTGTGACCTGCAGCTGGGTACTTGTCAACAGCTTGATTTCTTATCAAAGACTAAGAGCAGAACAGCCCAGAGTGCCACTTCTGTGGGCTCCAGCCCAGGGCAATCTGTGTCACACATGATGCTCAGCCCCATGGTGTGGGCATTCAAGAAAATTTGAGGTTGTTCTGAAGGGTCAAAGGTACTTAATGAAATTAAGCTTTCTCAGAAGTGCTCCATTGTGGCCCTGCTGGATTCTTAGGACAGACATTCCTGGGAAAAATCTGCAAACCCTGTTCTGATCTGAAACACAAGTAAAGCCTCTGTGGAGGGAGACAAAGCAGGAGCCGGGCTTGAGGCCCAAGGACTGCCCACTCTCGCTTACCCTCAGGACAGCAGAGACACGAGAGCATCCAGGAACTTGCTCCGGTCCTCAACTTTCAGCTCAATTACTGGAGTAATGAAAGGAAAACATCTTGTGAGTGGGGAGGAGTGAGAAACTAGGCTGAGCACATGAACTCCCCCTGAGACGACAACTCTCCATCGCATTCCACACTGCGGGCTCCCGCCAGGCTGGAACATTCTGCAGTATTTGAGTTCATCTTTTCCCACTATACTCCCACTTCAGATCTGCTGGCTGCGCTGTGGAGAGGCCAACAATGTCAGCCAGCAGACGGGACACAAGGCATGTGACACCTCTGACTGACTTGGGCAGGGATTGGCATAAATGCCTGTCCCCACAGTGATGCAGGCCACATCAGCCCTGCTTTGTCCCGCGCTTCAGGGTCTGTGTCCACTTCTGGGGAGGACATAAAACCAGTGACTTGTGCTTTGAGTTCAAGGCCAGTGAGGCTTGGGCTCTAGAGTCAGACGGCTTGCCTTTCAGGGGTGGGAAATGATCGCAGGGGAGGGCAGCAAGGTTGCATCCAGGCTTGTAGCTTCCAAGCCAGTGTTCTGTGGATGCTGAGAACAGCTTTGCCTGGGGCTGTTTTGGTAGGACAAGGGGCTGCTGGTTAGGTACTTTAATTACCTACCAGCCTGCCTAATTCCATGGCGGGAGGTGGAAGGCAAGGGGCAGAAGTGTGGCCATGGCAGACACTCACCTGAGAGGTCAAAGTGGTTGTGTAGAGTCCGAGAGCCGGTGCTTTCTGCTGCCTTCTCAAACGCTCGACCAAAAAAGCTACAGGTACAGGACAGACATGATGGGAGACAGACCACAGACACAGACCCTTCCCAACCCCATCCTGTGATAAACACCAAAGGGCAAATGGCGTTCAGCCTCGGCAGAGCTGGCGTGCCAATGTGCCAACACACACAAGGCCTTCAGCCTTGCTGTCCCAGGGCAAGCAGAAGCTACTCACTTCTTCCTGTCTGAGCTGTCAGTCTCTGGGGGGATGCCCACCACGGTCACCGTGCCCTGCTCTATGCTCAGGGGGGCAGCCATCACCAGGGGCAGCAGCTTGCAGCGCCGATTCTTTGTCTGTGGAGACAGGGGCACTCTCAGCACTGCAGAATGGAGCACACTGCTCAGCACCTCGAAACTGATAGGATCAGCCCACCCCCTAAGGCCAACAGGGGTGTAGTCACCACAGGAGAGGCTAGAATTCCAACTCAGTATTTTGGCTCTTAGCTTCCCAGTTATCTACTGGCCCCACCCTCTTGGCACCCTAGCTAGACCTTGCAGGAGTTCAGCCCTTGCTTTCCTCCAATCACCTCCTCCAGGTCTCTAGGAACACCTCCCAACACCCCTGCTGGGTCTATTCTCCTTCCTCTCAGTGCTTCCTGTTGGAAACTCATCCATGCATTCACGTCTCATGGGTCCCTCCTGCACACAGTTAGGGTGGAGGTGGTGAGGTCTCCCTCAGTGACACACCTACAGCTCTCACAACACCATCAAGGTGACCACCTAAGTGGTCATGCAGTAGTTTATGCAGGACTGAGATGTGACCCAAGATGTGAACTAGGCCAGCTGGCGGGTGTTTAGGCAATGTCTGATAACTGACTAGAAGACCCCTTCTA
>NC_050450.1:60200-107700 GCF_903995425.1 Onychomys torridus | reverse complement strand
GGTTCCCCTTCCCAAATGACTCTATCTCATGTCATGTTGACAAAACACTAGCCAACTCCAAGTAAAAGAGTGTGTCTGTGTGTGTGAGAATGATTATCTGTGAGCATGTTAATGTATGTGAGAGAGTGTGTAAATGAGTGCCTAAGTGTATATTAGTACAAGAGCCCTCAATTCACCTCCCTCAGCCTATTCAATCTCAGCCTCTGACATTTCCTGGAGTCCAGGCCATGTGTGCTTAGGGCAGAATTATATGCAAATGGCCAGGTGGAGTGACTCATGTGAGGGTCCAATGACCCAACCTTGATCTTGCTTCTAGGATGGAATACCGGCCATCTGTGGGCTGAGGTGATACACTTACAAACAAGCACAGCTGATCTCATAAATACAGCTGTTATGCTAGGATACTGCTGCACAGCATCTGGATTTGCCTCCTGTTTGTACTCTAGGGGTTTTTGAGCAGTAGGAGCTGCATCCTGGAATCACCAGCTTACCTACTCAAGCCAGCAACCCCACAAGAAACTAAAGAGGCAGAGCCTACAGGTACATCATGGCCACAGCTGTGCAAAAGCCTGAGGAAACATTCTGGAATTCTGCAAGCAAACACCTGGATGTTCCACTCTGTGAAGTGGGCGCCAGACTAGATGCACATATATCATGTGATGTCTGTTCCTGGAGATAAACTCAATCCCCACAGCCAGCACTGGCTCTTTACACTCACCAGCAGCTTCCTGTCACCATGATCCTCACTGTTGACAGATGCCCCATTTATCATGAAGAGCCATGTCTAGAGCATCCAGTCCAGGCTTTAGTCCTGAGGTCTGGACCTTGGTGACCGGTCAAAGGTCCACGAAGTATAGGTGGTGTGAAGCAATGAAGAGCAGCAGGTCCAGAGATGCTGTGTCTAGTTCAGGGAAGAAAGGAGAGAGGCTGAGTACTGAACAGATGCCCTAAACCCTCCCCTTCCCAGTAATTGACAACTTTTTCTATGACTGGAGACTTCATCTCACATACTGCTTTTTTATTGAAAATAATTTTATCTCCTATAATCTGATGCTGGTTTCCCCTCCCCCGTCTCCTCCTGATCCTCTCACCCTCCTAACCTATTCAACCCAAGGCCTTCTTTCTCTATCTCTGGCAAACAAAGAGGTCCATTGGAAAATAAAATCAAACTAAGATTGAAAAAAAAAACAAAAGAGGAAAAAAGTAAAAGCACAAGATACAGACACAAACCCATGAAAACAAAAGACCGGTAAGGTTTAAAAATGTCCAAACAAAGCATTATGAGACCAAACATCTCCCAGAACACCACTGCACAAATCTTAAACGCCCCTCCTCGTCCCATTCCCCCTTCATGGGCCTCCTGGACTGGCCCCTCAGGTCGCTCTGCACAGAGGCAGTGACACCTGTCTCATGGTGGCCAGTCAGGCATTTTCCATTCTCATCACACAGGCCAAGCTGACTTGCTGCGTTCGTCTCTGATCATTGTATGAGTTCACCTACCTTCAGAAATAGATGCCACTCTCCACCCAGCCACACTACCTGGAAATAGTATCATCAAAATGAGTCATCAAGCCACGCCCCCTGCGTAGTAGGAAAACCGCCACAACTGCCTGGGAAATGCGCATGTGCAGTACAAAACCCCACAGCGCATAGGAACCAAGAGCAGTTGGCTACAAAGGGGCATGTGCAAGTGATGGAGTCTGCTTCTCTATCGGCCTAAATGTATGCGTTCCAGGGGGAAAGAATGAGTCTGCGCATAAAAGTAAAATCTATTTACGGACCCTGGGCAGAAGAGATAATTATAAGCAGTCATGAATACCCATTGTCCAATAGGCCTTTACCAAGAACCCAGTATATGCCAGGCACGCTTCTGGGTGCTGCTTTGCATCACACTATCCCCATGTCTAACACACTGCTCTGTGCACAACAGTTGCTCAGTACAAATCAAGCAATCATCTATGTAAAGATTCCTCCCAACCTCTGCCCTCCTCGTTGGAGCTGTCTGGCTGGGACCTGAGGGGACCCTGCATGGAAACAGGTGGCCAGTAGGAGGCGATGCGGAATCTCCTGGCGGCCTCCCTATGCTCACCTTTTTCAGGTTGCAGTAATGGTGGCAGCTGGTAGTGGTACTGGACTTGGGACAGCCACAGGGCCGGAGGCCTCAACAGTGCAGAAGCCTGTGCTTTGGCAGAAGAAGGTGCATGGAACCTAGGCGATGGAGCTGTGTGAGGCTGCACAGGCTGCTGGCATCATCATTGACCTTCAGGTGTTCAAGTGAGAAGGCGATGCTCAGGGCTTCCAGCTCATACTCCCTGCAGATAGGTCTGCTTCAGGTCCCCTCAGAGCCCCCATCAGCTACTATGAAAACTTCCACAGCTCTGTTCCGGATTTCAGGGTGGTGGCCCAGCTGCCCCGGCTCCTGGAGCAGGTCTGCCCTGAGACTTGCAGGTTTCACTGAGCACCACATTTGTTTCCCGAGGATCATGGTGAACTTGATGAATCTGATGTGGCTCCCCTCCGTGTCTTTCAGATGCTGAAGTCCATGTGTGCTGAGCAGCCACCGGCTAGTGATTGCTAGGACTCCCTGTCCATATTCTTGTCTCCATTAGGTACTGGAGGTTAGAGATGGGGCAGGAATTCCAGCCAAGGGTGGCAGGCATGGGGGAGGGGCGGGGAACAACAGTCTGGCTTTGCACAGAATGGTTCAGTCTGTCTGTGGGTCTCTTCCCATGGTCTGCAGACCAATTCAACTTCCAGCGACTCCACCTTTTGGATTGTTTTGCTGGATCAAGGACTGGTCCAAGCAGTCTAGGGTCCTTCTGTCTGACACCTTCCCACCTGTTTATCATACCTTCCTTCCACAGGTACTGGAATAGACATGGCTTTGGTCTCCATCTACCCGACAATCCAGCCCTGGGGAAGTACTCAGAGAACATGGCAGACAACTCCTTACCTACCCTCCCCAGGCCCAGGTCTAGCTCCCCTTCATCTCAAGCCAGGCCTGAACACCTCCCATCTGGGGATTATTTGGGGTAGAGGACTGGAGCCATCTGACTGCCTTGGGACATAGAATAGAAGTCTGACAGGAAGAGTATCCCAGGCTCAAATGTGAAGGGCTCCCCTGCTCCTGTGGTCATGACTGGGATGGTGTATAAGCAGATGTGGTAACCAGAGTGTGTAACAGTGGGAACTCAGGTCCTTGCACCTACCCATCTACCTGGTGCATCTGTTCTCTTAGGCTGCTGGAACGCTCTTAATACAACTTGTCCACCCAGGCAAGTGGATGGAGATCCACTGCTGGTTCACTGCCCGAAAACACAGGAAGACCCTGGAAGGCATCCAAAGGGGGGGAAATGCCGACCTGGCCCATTGAAGTGGCCCACTGACACATACTCACTGACCCACCCTTTTTCTGCTCAATGTGTGTCTCTCTGGCCTCTATGGCCCTCCTTTCCTTGTGAGGAACAGAAACAAGGCCATCCCTTTCCTCAGGCCTGAAACCTCTCCAATTCTCAGGCCTTCAGTCCTTCCAGGACCAAGTGCATGTGTCACTGACCTGAGAACGCTCCTAAGATCCACAAATCACTGGTTATTGGCTTTTATAACCAAACCAACTGCTCAGATAGACACCCATGTTGTAAGTGACATGAGAACCCAGGAACTGGCTTCTTGACCATGCTACTATGAGAAGTATAGGAAGGATGTAAAGAAAATCTGGTTTCTAGCGGGAACAGTAACAGGGAGTATGGGCTATAGCCTGAAATGCTTGGGGAACTATGTGACCCCATTAGCAACAGCAACTGAAGCACCAAATAGAAATAGAAATTCAGAACCACAGAGGTGGTCACAGAAATGAGCCACTTTTGCTGTGGAGGAAGAGTTACCTTGCTTTTGGTTCTCCCAGCCCTATAAAGCCACAAGTTCGAACCTTGGTTGACTTCTACAACTAGATGATAAGAACCTATGTCTGAAGATGCTACACATCTTGGTTGGAAGATACAGAGAAAACAGCTGAAAGCTTCCTCCATGCTGGCTAGCTTTCATAGTGCCAGAAGATACCACACTGGCTACTGGAGGAGAAAAGTCTCCAGCAGTCTCACCTAACTGTGATCCTCCTAGGTGCCCTCTTTGCTACAATGACAAACTGTTATGTGAGCAACCAACTACTCTCTGATGAGCTTTGAGTCCTACTCCACAGAAAAGAACCCATACACGGTACTGTAAATCTGGTCAAAAGCACATGCTTGGGGACATCATAGGACATAGGGGGAACTTAATACTGTTGTCTAGTTAAATGGACATAGCATCTAATGACCTTCTAAATATCTATATTTATACCCATAGACAAATGCTACCATCAGCCTTAATGAGAAAAGCCTCTCTCTCTTTGCAGTGAACAATGGTAAATGCAGAGACTCATGGCTTCTCAGGTGCTGAGAATAAGTGATGGTTAAGTTTTGAGCCTAAAACAAGACATTTATACCAGCTTCTTTGAGCTCAGCAGCACTGTGGCATCTGGGCAGGGAGATTATACAATAAAGAGAGTGTTAGGATTCTGCACCCACTGCAGCTGCATGACCACACATGCGCAGTTTAGCAGCTCAGCAAGGGGTCTTGCATCTTACATCATCAGTGTGCACTGATGATTATTGGAGCATTGCGTGATCATGCAATCTGCATATGCATGACATAGCTCCATAAGCCCACCTGTGCCTTAAAAAGCCGAACACAGACCCCCTCTTCCTTCTATGTTTTCTCCCCCGCCCCACTATCTCTTCTTTGTTCTCTCTCTCTGCTCTCTACACATGCTTCGTCCCTAGGCCTGGTTCTTTTGTTCCCCTTTCCTCCTAATAAATCTCTGATACTGGGTTTTGTCATGGCATGTGCTTCATTATCTTTGCGCATGGTAACCAGTGCCGCTTATCATTTTTAAAAAACAGCATTGGTGCCATGATGAGACAGGCTCTTCCAGCACTCTGAGTCTGGGCCTCTGCATCTGGGATCCTGCATGCTTTATTGGACCTGCGACTGCCTGCTCGGCTCTTTTCATTTGCCCAGCTGCCAGGACCGCTCTGCACAACATACCTACTAACCAGACTGGTGAGTTTCCCCTTTCCTATCCCTTGCCATTTCCTGTGACTGTAGCCTGAGATATATTCCCCAGACTGGACCTTTGCGGGTGTCTTTGGCTGCGTACCATGACACATTCTCTCTTGACGAAGTATGCTATCTGGACTTCCAGGGAGTCCTCTGGTAAGAACGCCCAGCCCCTGCCCTTTTCGTGACGATGATTGGGTAATTTGTGCTGTTAATTTATGCTGGTCCATGGCTGCCTATCCTCAAGGATGTTTAAAATAGCCTGGGATCCTGTTTGTTATTTTAATTTTTTATTTTTCTCTCTTGGCTACAGCCACGGGACATGGGGGCTTTCTTCTCATGGTTCCACCCCTCCTCTGACAAATGCCTTAAATATCCCCAGATACCAGTAAATTTGGCCATGTAATGGCTGTTTGAACCTGATATTTCATGGGAATTATCTAACTTCTGCCAGCAAATGAGCAAATGAAAAGAGTTACCTTATCCCCACACTTTTACTTAAGCTCTAAACCCTCCCTTTCTGATTCTCTCTCTCCTGCTCACTTGCATTCCTGAACCCAATCTCTGACTCTGAAGAACCTTATCTTACCTGTTCTCTGGTCCCAGATGGACCACTAGGCAAGGACAGGTCTGGAAGCAGGCTAGGATGCATGCAAATAAGTTTAGGATCAGGACCTACATGGGGATCACAATAATCTAGATGGCTCTTTAGCCAGATCAGTTTACAGCCTGCCTCCTGGTGAGTCTTCCTAAAGTTGTCCTCAAGCCATCAAATTATCAAAAAAAAAAAAAATTCAAGACATGGAATAAAATCCATTTCCCAGAATTCCCTGACATTAGAGCTAAAACTTAGCATCTGTAGAACAAGGCTCCTGACCCCACGGGCAGAAGTGTTAGCAATGGCATTTAAAGTGTAACATGGGAGAGATGAAAAAAGCCCCAAAAAGAAACTGCCAAATGCAGGCACACACTATCTGACCAGCTCCCCAAAAGCTGCTGGTTCCCTGTTTTAAGTGTGAGAAAAAAGGCCGTTGGGCTCAGGCTTGCACCATCACCCCACAAGGGCAGCGATAGGGCCTTGCCCAAAATGCTGCCAGAAGGGCCACTGGTCACCTGACTGCCTCAGTGTACCTAGCAGCATGGGGCATCATATTAGGACCACCCTCTGGCTGACTTCCTAGGCTTGGTCTTCAGTGATGACTGAAGCTGCCCAGTTCCTAGCCTGGCCACTCCCAGCTCATTCAGAGAGCCCAGGGTAGTAACAATAATATCTGGGAGACCCCTCTCCTTCCTTCTGGACACCGGAGTCACTTACTCAGTCCTGAGGGCGTTTGGAGGTCCCATCTCTCCTTCTCGTTTCCCTATTGTTGGGGTAGTGGGGCAGCCATACTCACCTCACCAGACTTAATTGTACTTTCAGGATTAGTAATGGGAAAAGATTTTCCAGCTAAGGTAGCAGCTTCCATTTCATTTGCTCCCTCCATGTGCCTCACTCCAGACCAGTCAGCAGTGCTTCTCTTCCTTGTGCACAGTGACACAGACAGGGCCCTGCTCTCTGCCTTGTCCCCAACTCCAGAAGAATGATGTCTCAGCCCACAAGCTTTTCTCTTCCCATTTCTCTCTTCCAATTAACTACTCAGCTAATTATTATAGGATCACCATAGAGCTGGAATTCAAGAACCATCAAATATATACCCAGGTGGTAAATAAACACTAACAATTAAAAGGTATTTACACCCCCAGACCAAAAAGGGTCTGAGCTCTGCAAAAAATCCCCCAGACTTTAATATAACAATCTAATACTGTTAAATGCTCTCAACAATTGATCACCTGTGTCTCCTGAGTGCTAAACTAATAAAGGAAACAGGTGCCTTAAAATTATCTTTCTCTGATAAAGCTTCTCTCAGGTAAAAATTAAAAACATGTTCCAATCTCTCTCTCTCTCTCTCTCTCTCTCTCTCTCTCTCTCTCTCTCTCTCTCAGTAATACTAACCAATATAAGCAGAGTACCAAACACTACAATGGTCATTAGCCCAAGACTTTAATTTTCTCATGGCTGCTTCTTAATATGTTTAAAATTTTTCCCAAGCTCCAGAAACCAGCTTAAACCCATCCAACAGGTTGGATCTAGTTCAAGGTAAGTGCCAAAACTCAAACTTTCCTCGTCTTGGGAACCCCCTCTATCACCCTGGGAACCCCCAAAAGGGAAAATAAAAAAAAATTCTTCTAAGCTTTTCTCTGTCTCACCAGCATCCTGTCAGACACAAAAGCAGCCAGAGTGCCAAGCCAAGAAAGATGAACAGCTCCTAGGCAGTAGATGACAGCCCACCATCCCAGGATACCTGTCTACCTCAGAAGCCCCCCATTCCTTACCCTCTGAGAGTCAACCAACATCCACCAAGTCAGCTGGAAGCAGTTTTTTTTTTTCAGGAGAAACAAGACCCCTATTCCTGTTCACCTGCTTTTTTATAATAATCAAAAAGTTTAGAATGTTAGGATTCTGCCTCCCTCCCCCTCCCCCCGCCCCTGCTCCAGTGGCATGACCATACATGCACAGTTCAGCAGCTAAACAAGGGGTCTTGCATCTTATGTCATCAGTGTTGTGCTAGTAATTACGGCACATAGTGTGGTCATGCAATCTGTGCATGTGTGACATAGCTCCGTAAGCCTACCTGTGCATTAAAAAGCTAGACACAGACTCCTCATCTTCCCCTCTTTGTTCTCTCCTACCCCACTACCTTTCTCTCTCTCTCTGCTCTCTTTCCCAGGCCTCATTCTTTTGTCTCCCCCTGCTTTCCTAATAAAGTTCTGATACTGAGTTTTGTTGTGGCTCATGCCTCATGACCTTTCTGCATGGTAACCAGTGCCACTTATCATTTTTAAAAAAACAACAGAGAGGTGCTGCACAATGCCATCACTGGGTGGAACACAGCCATGGCAATCATTTCAACTTGCAACTGCTGTAGTTACCTGAACTACCCCTGCACAAGACTGGGCCTGTCACACGCACACACACGCACACACACGCACACACACGCACACACACGCCAACTGATTGGCTACTGAAATATTCTGGGAGAGGATGAAGGATTGTTTTCAATTGTGTGTCCACTGGTGTGGCCACAAGGTTCCAGTTGACAATTCCAACTCAGAGTCACACAGATGTTCCTGTTTAAACTCAGTGGGTAAGAAAACAAAACAAAAAACTAAAAATATGGCAAAGGGATTTCTAATGGTGGAACTGACAAGGTAGGAGGCAAGACTATTTAGAATGCATTCTAGACAAGTATAAAAATATCAAATAATACATTTCATTAATAAAAGGCAGAGTCTAGCAATCATCTAAGTGGGAGGGATACTAAAGATCTCTATTCTTAAAGCACAAGAACAGTATCAGAGTGAAGAATATTTTCTGCTACACAAAGAGGATTGCAAGCTTAAGAAAAGCATGGGCCACTTGGCAAGACAGCCTAAGTTATAAACAGAACCCAGTCTTGAAAACAAACAGAAAAAGAAGAAAAAAGAATATCCAGTTTAATATCATCCCAGATTGGCAAGCTCTGAAGTAATGTAAATCTCTTTCATGAAGTAGTCTTAAAAGGATTAGGAGACCATCCACCAATATACAGGAGAGGTTTGGGCTCAGCAGGATGACTCAGTGGTTAAAGCTCCCTGCCACCAAGCCTGATGAGACTGTTACTGGGAACCCACATGGTGAAAGAGAAAACTGACTTCTACAAGGTGTCTTCTAACTAACAAGGAGGCAGGTGTACGAACATGTGGGACAGTATAAAAGCAGTGCTAAGAGGAAAATTCATAGCACTAAATGCCCACATAAAGTAGTTGGAGAAATCTCATGCTAGTGACTTGACAGCACACCTGAAAGCCCTTGAACAGGAAGAAGCAAAGTCTCACAGGAGGAACAGACACCAGGAAATTATCAAATTGAGGACTGAAATCAATAGAATAGAAACAAAGAGAACAATACAAAGAATCAATAAAACAAAGAGTTGGTTCTTTGAGAAAATCAACAAGATAGACAAGCCCTTATCCAAATTAACCAAAAGGCAGAGAGAGAGGGCATCCAAATTAACAAAATCAGAAGTGAAAAAGGGAACATAACAACAGACAATGAGGAAATAGGTACCTCATACCAAAGTTAAATCAAGACCAGATAAACTATTTAACTAGACCAGTAACCCCTAAGGAAAGAGAAATGGCCATTAAAAGTCTCCCAAACAAACAAACAAACAAAAACCAAAAACCAAAAACCAAAAAACAAAAACACCCAGAACCTAGTTTCAATGCAGAATTCTACCAGATTTTCAAAGAAGAGCTAATTCCAATACTCTTCAATTGTTCTACACAATAGAAACAGAAGGGACATTACCAAACTCGTTTTATGAGGCTACAGTTACCCTGATACCCAAACCACACAAAGATGCAACAAATAAAGAGAATTATAGACCAAACTCCCTCATGAACATTGATGCAAAAATATTCAAAATATATTGGCAAACCGAATTCAAGCACACATCAAAAAATTATCCATCATGATCAAGTAGGTTTCATCCCAGGGATGCAAGATGGTTCAACATGCAAAAATCTGTCAATGTAATACACTATACAAACAAACTGAAAGAAAAAAAACAAATGATCATCTCATTAGATGCTGAAAAAGCCTTTGACAAAATCCAACACCCCTTTATGATAAAGGTTCTAGAGAGATCAGGAATACAAGGAACATACCTAAATATATAATACATGCATAATAAAGGCAATTTACAGCAAGCTGATAGCCAACATCAAATTAAATGGAGAGAAACTCAAAATGATTCCTCTAAAATCAGGAACAGGACAAGGCTGTCCACTCTCTTCATATTTATTCAATATAGTACTTGAAGTTCTAGCTAGAGCAATATGACAACAAAAGGAGATCAAAGGGATAGAAATTGGAAAGGAAGAAGTCAAGCTTTCACTATTTGCAGATGATATGAGTGTATGTAAGTGACCCGAAAAACTCTACCAGGGAACTCCTACAGCTGATAAACTCCTTCAGTAGTGTGTCAGGATACATGATTAACTAAAAAAAAAAATCAGTAGCCCCCTATACACAAATTATAAATGGGCTGAGAAAGAAATCAGAGAAACATCACCCTTTGCAGACTTGGAAAGAACAATACTCAACTTCATCTGGAAAAACAAAACACCCAAGATAGCTAAAAGAATCTTGTATAATAAAGCAACCTCTGGAAGCAGCACAATCCCTGACTTCAAGCTCTACTATAGAGCTACAGTAATAAAAACAGCTTGGTACTGGCATAAAAACTGACATGTGGACCAATGGAATCTAATTGAAGACCCTGACATTAATCCCCACACCTATAAACATATGATTTTCTACAAAGAAGCCAAAACTGTACAATGGAAAAAAGAAAGCATCTTCAACAAATGGTGCTGGCAAAACTGGATGTCAACATGCAGAAGACTGCAAATAGGTCCATATCTGTCAGCATGCACAAAACTTAAGTCCAAGTGGATCAAAGACCTCAACATAAATCCAGTTACTCTGAACCTGATAGAAGAGAAAGTAGGAAGTAGTTTTGAACACATTGGCACTGGGGATCACTTCCTAAATATAACACCAGTAGCACAGACACAGACACTGGGAGAAACAATTGATAAATGGGACCTCTTGAACCTAGAAGCTTTTGTAGGGCAAAAGACATGGTCAATAAAACAAAATAACAGCCTACAGAATGGGAAAAGATCTTCACCAAACCCACATCTGACAGAGGGCTGATCTCCAGAATATATAAAGTACTCAAGAAACTAGACAACAAAATATCTAACAGTACAATTAAAAAATGGGCTACAGTGCTAAACAGATAATTCATTAACAGAAGAATCTCAAATGGCAGAAAGACATTTAAGGAATTGCTCAACATCCTTAGTCATCAGGGAAATGTAAGTCAAAACAACTCTGCGATACCACCTTACACCTGTCAGAATGGCTATGATCAAAAACACTGAAGACAGCTTATGCTGGAGAGGATGTGAAGCAAGGGAAACACTCCTCCACTGTTGGTGGGAATGCAAATGTGTACAGCCATTTTGGAAATCAGTATGGCAGTTTCTCAGAAAATTGGGAATCAATCTTCCTTAAGACCCTGCTATATCACTCTTGGGCATATACCCAAAGGAATGCTTAATCATACCTCAAGGACACATGGTCAATTATGTTCATAGCAGCATTATTTTTAATAACCAGAACCTGGAAACAACCTAGATGCCTCTCAGCTGAAGAATGGATTAAGAAAATATGGTACATATACACAGTGGAGTACTACTCAGCAGGGAAAAACAATGACATCATCAGGTTTGCAGACAAATGGAAGGAACCAGAAAATATCATCCTGAGTGAGGTAACCCAGACTCAGAAGGATAAATATGCTATGTACTCACTCATAAGTGGATACTAGATATAAAGCAAAGAATAATCAGACTGCAACCCACAGTTCCAGGGAGGCCAGCTAGTAAGGAGGACTTTAGGAAGGGCTCATGGATTACCTAGAGATGGAGAAATGGATGAGATCTACATGAGCAAACTGGGGATGAAGGGGGGTGGTAATGGAGGGCAATGGACTGGGGATGGGAGCTTAGAGGAGTGGAAGGTTTGAGCTGGAATGGGAACAGAGTAGGAGAGCAAGGAAAGAGATACTATGATAAATGAAGACACCCTGGTAATAGGAAGAAGCAGAGTGCTAGGGATGACTCCACCGTAGACTTCTGGCAATAGTCAAGAGGTTGCCTGAGCTGGCCTACGCTGGTGATGGAATGGCTGAATACCATAACTGTCATCACAGAACCCTCATCCAGTGACTGATGGAAGCAGATGCAGTGATCCATGACCAGGTCCCAGGTGGAGCTCCAGGAGTCTAATTGATGAGATTAGAGGAGGGATTCCATGAGCAAGGAACATCGAGACCATGACTGGAAAAAGTACAGAGGCAACTAGCCAAAATAGTGGAAACCATAAACTGTGGAACAATAGCTGAGGATCCTCCATGGTACTGAACTAGCTTCTCTGGATAAGTGAGACAGTTGTTTAGCTTGAACTGTATAGGGAGCCCCCAGGCAGTGGGATTGTGCCCTGACCCTAGGGCATGAGCCAGATTTTTGGAGCCTAGTGCCTATGGTGATACACCTTACACAGCCTTGGAGCAGGGAGAAGGGGCTTGGACCTGTCTCAACTGAATGTACAGGGCTCTGTATGGGAGACCTTGCCTTGGAGGAGCTGCAAATGGGGGGTAGGTTGGGGGAGATGCAGGAGGAGGGAGGAGAGGGGAATCTGTGGTTGGTATGTAAAATGAATAGAAGACTCTCTTAATTTAAAAAAAAAAGAAAAAGAAAATGCCCTACAGGCTTGCCTGCAGCCACATATTATTGAGACATTTTTCTCAATTGTGCTCTCTCTTCTCTGAAGATTTCAGATTGTGTCAAGTTGACATAAAATTATCCAGTACAATGTCCCCCTTTGGACCTGACAGTGACATGGTGCTTCTTGGCAAATCTGATTGCCCAAATTCAATCTTGAGAACTTAAATGGAAGTAGAGTACTGTATCCTGCAAGCTGTCCTCTGTCAGCCACATATATGCCATGGTATAAGTACATAAGTAAATATAAAAAAAACAAAAGAAAACCAAAGGGAAGTAAAGCACATTTGGTCAAAATTGTGAGTTCCAAGTGGGACAGATCTGTGTATGTCACCTTGGAACTGTAGTCTTCAACTTCCTTCCTAGTACGTTTCACCCTAGGATATGCTTGTAGGATTGCTCCTTGGTGGGAAGCAGAGAGACATGCGGAGTAGTGCCCTGTGTAGCCTGCACACTTCCCAGGAGCCACCTCACTAAACATGAACCTAGGTGGCAGTGTGAAGGGACTTTACAAAGCTTACTGATCATTTCCCTAAAGAATGGCCTGAACTAAGATGGTCTGTATTGGCCTGACTTGTTCAGTTGGAAAGTCTATAAATTAAAGGAAAGTTTGGATTTCTCTGATTCAAAACAAAAATGAAGTCTGAAGCTGCCCTTTCCTTCTGCGGTCTCCTTGCATTTTTTGTCTGTGGTCATGTTCAAACCATACCTGTTGGTGATGGCCACTCCCCAGACTTTTACACCTTAGAATAACCCTATGGGTACAGAGATTAATACCTGTAATAAGTGTGATTACATAACACATTCCATTATATTTTATCTTGTGTTTCTACAAATACGTATATAGCACACATTGCTTCTTCATGGTGAGCAGACATGAATACATTCACCTGTGTCCTGATTGTGAGTATCATGTGACCAGCTGCTCCCAGCTCCTGCTACTTTGACTGCCCCACCATGCTGGACTATACCCTGGAACTGTGAACCAAAAGAAACCACTTTTCCCTTAAGTTGATTTTGTCAGTACTTACTTTTCTTTAAATTACAGCCAATAGAACTCACATTATGTGATTGGTGGGTGCAAGACAAGATCCCAAGTTCTTTGTCTGCTGGGAGGAACACAAATGAGTCTCATTTGCATATAATAGGGTATTGAAGCCTGTAGCTGAAGTTATAGTTGAAGATTAGATAGTTATAGTTAGTTAGTTGAAGATTAGATAGTTATAGTTTTTCTTGTTAAGTATTTCAGAAAATAAACTCACTAAAGAGGTGTAAAGTGTATGAATTTGAAAGACATTATAAGATAGTTCTCTGTTAGTAATATAAGATAGGATAGAAAGTGAATCAGGTACATTTTGGACTTACCAAAATAGGATAGATAATGGAATATTTTCTCTTATTTTCCAAATGCAAATGGACTAGACATGGTTGAGGTTATTTATTGCTTGTATACATTGTATATAGTTATTATACTTATTGTATATAGTTTTTAGTATTAGTTACAACCTTTTTTTCTTTTTATTAGAATATAAAGGGGAAGTGTGGTGATATTTTAATTGTGCTGAAATGTGATATTTTATTTGTATGTTAATAAATAAAGTTTGCAATCCCTGGAGGACCTGCCCAACTTGCCCCCAGTTTCCGGCCATTAGGCAGGCACTGCAGGAAGGCTCCCTTTTTCCAAGACTGCAGGCAGACCCTGCAATCTCCACACCCATTAGCCCAAGACCCCAGCCACTTCCTGAGACTCAGAGACCAGCTCCCAGCTTCCATCATGTCCTGAAATCCCACCTGGACTAGAGACCCTTTGGTGGAAACTACAACCTCAACAACTTGTCCCCACAACCATTTGCCAGAGAACACAGTCACTTCCAGAGACTTAGAAACTAGCCTCCAGCATTCCATCCTGCCCCAGAACTCCCATCTGGACCAGAGAGCACCCAGCTACCATCTGTCCTGGAACTCCCATCTGGACCAGAGCTTCCATCCTGCCCCAGAACTCCCATCTGGACAAGAAGAGCTCCCATCTGGACAAGATAAGGAGACACAAGGGACTTCCTGAGACTCAGAATCCAGCCCCCAGCTCCTATCTGGCCAGCACTCTCATCTGGACCAGAGCTCCCATCCAGCCTAGAGCTTCCATCTGGACCAGAGAGAGGCTCCCTAAATCTGTCAGCTCTGTCTGGACCAAGTATACTGATAAGACCAAGAACAAACAGAAGAGGAGATGGGCAGACGTCAAGGCAGAAGTACATACAACAAAACAAAGAGCAATACACCATCACCAGAACCTAGCCCATCTCCAACAGCTAGATCTGAGCATCACAGAATGGAAGACGCAGAAGAAAACAACCTTAAAAGTAACACCATGAAGAGTCGAGAGCCTTATATAGAAGAAATAAAAAATAAAGTGGAGGAACAGACCAAAAAAAAAAAAAATGGGACGAACACTATAAAAAACTAGAGGAAAGGACAAATAAAGCAGAAGAAAACAATAAGTACCTGAAAGAAAATCATGAAAAAGCAATGAAACAGATGAGGGAAACAGTCCAAGACCTGAAGAGGGAAATAGAAAAAATGAAGAAGACACTAGCAGAAGGAATGCTAGAAATAGGAAACCTGAGTAAGCAAACAGGAAATTCAGATGCAAGTATAACAAACAGAATGCAAGAGATGGAAGAGAGGATCTCTGGTGTTGAAGATACAGTAGAAGAAACAGATTCATCAGTCAAAGAAAACACTAAAACCAACAAAGTCATGACCCAAAATGTCCAAGAAATTTGGGACACCATGAAAAGACCAAACCTACGAATAATAGGGATAGAGGAAGGAGAAGAATACCAACTCAAAGGCACAGAAAATATATTTAACAAGATCATAGAAGAAAACTTTCCCAACTTAAAGAAGGAAATGCCTATGAAGATACAAGAAGCCTATAGAACATCAAACAGACCAGACCCCCCTAAAAAGTCCCCTTGCCACATAATAATTAAACAACTAAACATACAGAATAAAGAAAGAATATTAAGGGCAGCAAAGAAAAAAAGCCAAGTGACTTATAAAGGCAAACCCATCAGAATAACACCCAATTTATCAATGGAGACTTTGAAAGCCAGAAGGACCTGGACAGATATAATGCAGACACTAAGAGACCATGGATGCCAGCCTAGACTAATATACCCAGCAAAACTTTCAATCATCATAGACAGAGTGAACAAGATGTTCCAAGACAAAGCCAGATTTAAAGAATACTTATCCACAAACCCAGCCCTACAGAAAGCATTAGAAGGAAAATTCCAACCTAAGGAAGTCAGATACACCCTTAAAAACACAGGCAATAGATAACACCACAACAGTAAACCCCAAAGAAGAGAAGTACACACACACACTACTACCAAAAAATAAAAATAATAACAGGAACGAACAATCACTGGTCATTAATATCCCTTAATATCAATGGCCTTAATTCACCTATAAAAAGACACAGACTAACAGAATGGATACGAAAACAGGACCCATCTTTCTGCTGCATACAAGAAACACACCTCAAATTCAAAGACAGACACCTCCTAAGAATAAAAGGCTGGGAAAAGACTTTCCAATGGTCTTAAGAAGCAAGCTGGTTTAGCAATCCTAATATCCAGCAAAAAAAGATTTCAAACTAAAATCAATCAGAAGAGATGATGAAGGACATTACATACTCATCTCAGGAAAGATCCACCAAGATGAAGTCTCAATGCTGAACATTTATGTCCCAAACACAAGGGCACCCACACATGTAAAAGAAACATTACTAAAGTTTAAATCACATATAAAACCCCACATATTAATAGTGGGAGACTTCAATACCCCACTTTCACCTCTGAACAGATCGGCCAAATTGAAACTTAACAGAGACATAATGGGCTTAACTGATGTTATGACTGAAATGGACTTAATCAATATCTACAGAACATACCACCTGAATGAAAAAGAATATACCTTCTTCTCAGCACCCCATGGAATCTCCTCTAAAATCAACCACATACTTGGCCACAAAGAAAATCTCAACAGATACAAAACAATTGGAATAACCTCCTGTGTTCTATCAGACCACCATGGCTTAAAGTTAGATTTCAACAACAGAAAAAACTACAGAAATCCTACAATCTCTTGGAAACTGAACAATGCTCAACTGAATCACCAATGGGTTAAGGAAGAAATAAAGAAAGAAATTAAAGACTTCCTAGAGATCAATGAAAATGAATACACCACATACCCAAACTCATGGGATACTATGAAAGCAGTGCTAAGAGGGAAATTCATAGCACTGAATGCACACATAAAGAAGTTGGAGAAATCTCATACTAGTGCCTTGACAGCACACCTGAAAGCTCTTGAACAGGAAGAAGCAAAATTTCCCAGGAGCAACAGATGCCAGGAAATTATCAAATTGAGATCTGAAATCAATAAAATAGAAATAAAGAGAACAATACAAAGGATTAATGAAACAAAGAGTTGGTTCTTTGAGAAGATCAACAAGATAGATAAGCCCTTATCCAAACTAACCAAAAGACAGAGAGAGAGTATCCAAATAAACAAAATCAGAAATGAAAAGGAGGACATAACAACAGAAAATGAGGAAATCCAGAGAATCATCAGGTTATACTTCAAAACCTCTACTCCACAAAACTGGAAAATCTAAAAGAAATGGATAATTTTCTGGATAGATATGACATACCTAAGTTAAATCAAGACCAGATAAACCATTTAAATAGTCCAATAACTTCTAAGGAAATAGAATCAGTCATTAAGTCTCACAACCAAAAAAAGCCCAGATGGTTTTACTGCCGAATTCTACCAGATCTTCAAAGAAGACTTAATATCAATACTCTTTAAATTTTTCCACACAGTAGAAGCAGAAGGAATATTACCAAACTCCTTCTATGAGGCTACAATTACCCTGATTCCTAAACCAAACAAAGATGCAACAAAGAAAGAGAACTACAGACTGATCTCCCCCATGAACACTGATGCAAAAATACTCAATAAAATACTGGCAAACAGACTCCAAGAACACATCAAAACAATTATCCACCATGATCAAGTAGGCTTCATCCCAGGGATGCAAGGGTGGTTCAACATACAAAGTCTGTCAATGTAATACACCATATAAACAAACCACATGATCATCTCACTAGATACAGAATAGTTATTTGAGAAAATCCAACACCCCTTTATGATAAAGGTCTTGGAGCAATCAGGAATACAGGGAACATACCTAAACATAATAAAAGCAATCTACAGCAAGCCAACAGCCAACATCAAATTAAATGGAGAGAAACTCAAAGAATTCCACTAAAATTAGGAACAAGGAAAGGCTGTCTGCTCTCCCCATACCTATTCAATATAGTACTAAAAGTTCTAGTCAGAGCAATAAGACAACCTAAGGAGATTAAGGGGATACAAATTGGAAAGGAAGAAGTCAAGATCTCCCTATTTGCAGATGACATGATAGTATACATGAGTGACCCCAGAAATTCAACCAAGGAACTGATACAGCTTATAAACACCTTCAGCATCATAGCAGGATACAAGATCAACTCAAAAAATCAGTAGCCCTCCTATAAAGTATAGACAAACAGGTTGAGATGGAAATCAGAGATGCATCACCCTTTACAATAGCCACAAATGATATAAAATACCTTGGGGTTACTCTAACTAAGCATGTGAAGGACCTATATGACAAGAACTTTAAGTCTCTGAAAAAAGAAATTGAAGATGTCAGAAAACGGAAAGATCTCCCATGCTCATGGATAGGCAGGATTAACATAGCAAAAATGGCAATCTTACCAAAAGCAATCTACAGATTCAATGCAATCCTCATCACATTACCAACACAATTCTTCACAGATCTGGAAAGAATAATACTCAACTTCATATGGAAAAACAAAAAACCCAGGATACCCAAAAGAATCCTGTACAATAAAACAACCTCTGGAGGCATCACAATCCCCAACTTCAAACTCTACTATAGAGCTACATTAATAAAAACAGCTTGGTACTGGAATAAAATCTGACATGTGGACCAATGGAATCGAATTGAAGACCCTGACATTAACCCACACACCTATGAACATATAATTCTTGACAAAGAAGCTAAAAATGGACAATGGAAAAAGGAAAGCATCTTCAACAAATGGTGGTGGCATAACTGGATGTCAATGTGTAGAAGGCTGGAAATAGATCCATATCTGTCACCATGCACAAAACTTAAGTCCAGGTGGATCAAAGACCTCAACATAAATCCAGTTACTCTGAACCTGATAGAAGAGAAAGTAGGAAGTACTCTTGAATGCATTGGCATAGGAGATCACTTCCTAAATATAACACCAGTAGCACAGACACTGAGACAAACAATCAATCAATGGGACCTATTGAAACTGAGAAGCTTTTGTAGAGCAAAGGACAAGGTCAACAAGACAAAGCAAGAGCCTACAGAATGAGAAAAGGTCTTCACCAACCCCACATCTGATAGAGGGCTGATATCCAGAATATATAAAGAACTCCAGAAATTAGACATCAAAATGCCCAACAGTCCAATTAAGAAATGGGCTATAGAACTAAACAGAGAATTCTCAATGGAGGAAGCTCAAATGGCTGAAAGACATTTAAGGAATTGCTCAACATCTCTAATTATCCAGGAAATGCAAATCAAAATGACTCTGAGATACCACCTTTGACCTGTCAGAATGGCTAAGCTCAAAAACACAGATGACAGCTTATGCTGGTGAGGATGTGGAGCAAGGGGAACTTTCCTCCACTGATGGTGGGAATGCAAGCTTGTACTTTGAAATTCAATATGGTGCTTCCTTAGAAAATTGGGAATTTATCTCTCCCAAGACCAAGCTATAGCACTCTTGGGTATATACTCAAGGAATGCTCAATCGTACCACAAGGGCATTTGCTCAGCTATGTTTATATCTGTATTGTTTGTAATAGCCTGAACCTGGAAACAACCTAGATGCCCTTCAATTGAGGAATGGATACAGAAAATATGGTACATATACACAATGGAGTACTACTCAGCAGAGAAAAACAATGACATCATGAGGTTTGCAGGCAAATGGATGGATCTAGAAGAAGTCATCCTGAGTGAGTCAACCCAGACTCAGAAGGACAAACATGTTATGTACTCACTCATAGGAGGATAGTAGATATAAAATGAAGATGACTAGACTGCTACACAACTCCAGGGAGGCTACCTAGAAAACAGGCCCCTAGGAAAGACACAGGGATCACCAAATGACAGAGAAATGGATGATATCTACATGAACAATCTGGACGACAGGGAGAGTAATGAAGGGCAAGATTTGAGGGAAAGAAAACTTAGGGGAGCAGGAGATCCCAGCTGGATGAACAGAAAGGGGAACAAGGAATAACAGACCATGATAAATGATGACCACATGAGAACAGGAATAGGCAGAGTGCTTGAGAGGTCCCCAGATATCCACAATGATACATCCTCTGTAGACTGCTGGCAATGGTCAAGAGAATGCCTGATCTGACCTAGTCTGCTGATCAGATGGCCAAACACCCTAACTGTTGTGCTGGAACTCTTATGCAATAACTAATGGAAGTGGGTGCAGAGATCCTCAGCCAGGCCCCAGGTGGAGTTCCAGGAGTCCATTTGACGAGAGAGAGGAGGGACTGTAAGAGTGTGAATTATTGAGCCTAAGATTAGAAAAAGGACAGGGACAAATAGCCAAATGAATGGAAGCACATGAATTATGAACCAAAGGCTGTGGAGCCTCCAGCTGGATCAGGCCCTCTGGATAAGTGAGATAATTGAACAGCTTAAACTGTTTAGGAGGCACCCAAGCTGTGGGACCCAGACCTGTCCTTAGTGTATGAGCTGGCTGTTTGGAACCTTGGGCTTACACAGGGACACTTTGCTCAGCCTGGAAGGAGGGGACTGGACCTGCCTGTACTGAATCTGCCAGGTTTAAATGAATCACCAAGGGAGTCTTGGACCTGGAGGAGATGGGAATGGAGGGGAGGGGCTGGTGGGAAGGTGGGAGTGGGAGCAGGAGGGGGGAGGACAGGGCAACCCATGGCTGATGTGTAAAATTAAAACACAAATATATAATAAATAACAATAAAAGAAGTTAAGAATTTAAATAAATAAATAAACAAACAAACAAACAAATAAATAATGTTTGCCTGGAGTTCAGAGGTCAAAGCGAGCCATAAACAGAAGTCAGGTGGTGGTAGCACATGCTCTTAATCTGATCACATGGCAGGCAGAGTCTTTGTGTGGTCAAGGACACAGCCAAGTGTGGTGACACTTGCCTTTAATCCCAGTACCAACCATAGAGAACTAGAAGTCTGTATAGACAGGCAGTGATGAGGAAGTGATGTGGCTGGGCTTAGAGCCAATGAGAAGGCAGAACAGGAAGGCAATAAAAGTGCAGGTTAGATGGGAAGAAGGTCTCTTGCTAGGGAAGCTATACTGTGGTGATAAGCTAAGACTAGTAGTGGCTATGTGCTATTTCTCTGATCTCTCTACTTATTACCTCTGTATTTGGCTCTGTGTTTCTTTCTTTTTAATAAATATTTTTTTTTGTTTATTATTATGTGTTTTAAATTCCATACATCAGCCATGGGTTCCCCCGTCCTTCCCCCTCCCGCCCCTACCCCCACTTTCCTCCAAGTCCCTCCCCTCCATTCCCATGTCCTCCAGGATCAGGGCACCCCTGGGGATTCATTTAAACCTTGTGGATTCAGTACAGGCAGGTCATGTCACCTCCTTCCAGACTGAGCAAAGTGTCCCTGTGCAAGCCCAAGGTTTCAAACAGCCAGCTCATGCACCAAGGACAGATTCTGGTCCCACAGACTGGATGTCTCCCAAAAAGATCAAGCTATTCAATGGTCTCACTTATCCAGAGGGTCTGATCCAACTGGGGCCTCCACAGCCTTTGGTTCATAATTCATGTGCTTCCATTCATTTGGCTATTTGTCCCTGTGCTTTTTGCAATCTTGGATTCAACAATTCACGCTCTTGCAGACCCTCCTCTTTCTCGACAGTTGGACACCTGGAGCTCCACCTGGGGCGTGGCTGAGGATCTCTGCGTCCACTTCCATCAGTTATTGGATGAGAGTTCCAAGATGACTGTCAGGGTGATTGGCCATCTGATCACCAGACGAGGTCAGATCAGGCTTTCTCTCGACCATTGCCAGCAGACTACAGAGGATGTATCATTGTGGATTTCTGGGGACCTCTCAAGCACTCTGCCTATTCCTGTTCTCATGTGGTCTTCATTTATCATGGTCTGCTATTCCTCATTCTCCCTTTCTGTTCTTGATCCAGCTGGGATCTCCTGATCCCATAAGCTTTCTTTCCCTCGAATTTTGCCCTTCATTACTCCCATTGTCACCCAGGTTGTTCATGTAGATATCATCCATTTCTCTATCATTGGGTGATCCTTGGTCTTTCCTAGGGTCCCGTTTTTTAGGTAGCCTCCCTGGAGTTGTGTAGCAGTCTAGTCATCTTTGTTTTACATCTAGTATCCTCCTATGAGTGAGTATATACCGTGTTTATCCTTCTGAGTCTGGGTTACCTCACTCAGGATGATTTTTTCTAGATCGATCCATTTGCCTGCAATCTTCATGATGTCATTGTTTTTTTCTGCTGAGTAGTACTCCATTGTGTATATGTACCATATTTTCTTTATCCATTCTTCAGTTGAAGGGCATCTAGGTTGTTTCCAGGTTCTGGCTATTACAAACAAAGCTGATATGAACATAGCTGAGCAAATGCCCTTGTGGTATGATTGAGCATTCCTTGGGTATATGCCCAAGAGTGCTATAGCTTGGTCTTGGGAGAGATAAATTCCCAATTTTCTAAGGAAGCACCATATTGATTTCCAAAGTGACTGTACAAGCTTGCATTCCCACCAGCAGTGGAGGAGAGTTCCCCTTGCTCCACATCCTCACCAGCATAAGCTGTCATCTGTGTTTTTGAGCTTAGCCATTCTGACAGGTCAAAGGTGGTATCTCAGAGTCATTTTGATTTGCATTTCCTGGATAATTAGAGATGTTGAGCAATTCCTTAAATGTCTTTCAGCCATTTGAGCTTCCTCCGTTGATAATTCTCTGTTTAGTTCTATAGCCCATTTCTTAATTGGACTGTTGGGCATTTTGATGTCTAATTTCTGGAGTTCTTTATATATTCTGGATATCAGCCCTCTATCAGATGTGGGGTTGGTGAAGACCTTTTCTCATTCTGTAGGCTCTTGCTTTGTCTTGTTGACCATGTCCTTTGCTCTACAAAAGCTTCTCAGTTTCAACAGGTCCCATTGATTGATTGTTTGTCTCAGTGTCTGTGCTACTGTTGTTATATTTAGGAAGTGATCTCCTATGCCAATGCGTTCAAGAGTACTTCCTACTTTCTCTTCTATCAGGTTCATAGTAGCTGGATTTATGTTGAGGTCTTTGATCCACCTGGACTTAAGTTTTGTGCACAGTGACTGATATGGATCAATTTGCAGCCTTCTACACATTGACATCCAGGTATGTCAGCTCCATTTGTTGAAGATGCTTTCTTTTCTCCATTGTACATTTTTGGCTTGTTTGTCAAAAATTATATGTGCATAGGTGTGCAGGTTAATGTCAGGGTCTTTAATTCGATTCTATTGGTCCACATGTTGGTTTTTATGCCAGTACCAAGCTGCTTTTATTACAGTAGCTCTATAATAGAGCTTGAGGTCGGGGATTGTGATGCCTCTGGAGGTTGTTTTATTGTACAGGATTCTTTTGGCTATCCTGGGTTATTTTGTTTTTCCATATGAAGTTGAGTATTATATTTTCCAGGTCTGTGAAGAATTGTGTTGGTAATTTGATGGGAATTGCGTTGAATCTGTAGATTGCTTTTGGTAAGATTGCCATTTTTGCTATGTTAATCCTGCCTATCCATGAGCATGGGAGATCTTTCCATTTTCTGACATCTTCTTCAATTTCTTTTTTCATGGACTTAAAGTTCTTGTCATACAGGTCCTTCACATGGTTACTTAGAGTAACCCCAAGGTGTTTTATAACATTTGTGGCTATTGTAAAGGGTTATGTATCTCTGATTTCCTTCTCAGCCTGTTTGTCTACTGTATATAGATGGGATACTGATTTTTTTGAATTGATCTTGCATCCTGCAATGTTGTTGAAGGTTTTTATTAGCTGTATCAGTTCCTTGGTTGAGTTTTTGGGGTCACTCATGTATACTAACATGTCATCTGCAAATAGGGAGAGCTTGACTTCTTCCTTTCCAATTTGTATCCCCTTAATCTCTTTATGTTTTCTTATAGCTCTGGCTAGAACTTCAAGTACTATATTGAATAATTAGGGGGAGAGGGGACAGCCTTGCCTTGCTCCTGATTTTAGTGGTATTGCTTTGAGTTTCTCTCCATTTAATTTGATGTTGGCTGTTGGCTTGCTGTAGATTGCCTTTATTATGTTTAGGTGTCTTACTTGTATTCCTGATTGCTCCAAGACCTTTATCATGAAGGGGTGTTGGATTGTGTCAAATGCCTCTTCTGCATCTAGTGAGATGATCATGTGGTTTTTTTCCTTGAGTTTGTTTATATGGTGCATTACATTGATGGACTTTCATATGTTGAACCATCCTTGCATCCCTGGGATGAAGCCTACTTGATCATGGTGGATAACTTTTTTGATGTGTTCTTGGAGTCTATTTCCCAGAATTTTATTGAATATTTTTGCATCAATGTTCATGAGGGAGATTGGTCTATAGTTCTCTTTCTTTGTTGCATCTTTGTTTGGTTTGGGAATCAGGGTAATTGTAGCCTCATAGAAAGAGTTTGGTAATATGCCTTCTTCTTCTATTGTGTGGAATAATTTAAAGAGTATTGGTATTAAGTCTTCTTTGAAGATCTGGTAGAATTCTGCTGTGAAACCATCAACTCCAGGGCTTTTTTTGGTTGGGATACTTTTAATGACTGACTCTATTTCCTTAGGGATTATTGGACTATTTAAATGGTTTATCTGGTCTTGATTTAACTTAGGTATGTGGTACCTATCCAGAAAATTATCCATTTCTTTTAGATTTTGCAGTTTTCTGGAGCAGAGTTTTTTGAAGTATGACCTGATGATTCTCTGGATTTCCTCATTGTCTGTTGTTATGTCCTCCTTTTCATTTCTGATTTTGTTAATTTGGATGCTCTGTCCTTTGGTTAGTTTGGATAAGGGCTTGTCTGTCTTGTTGATCTTCTCAAAGAACCAACTCTTTGTTTCATCAATCCTTTGTATTGTTCTCTTTATTTCTATTTTATTGATTTCAGCTCACAATTTGATAATTTCCTGGCATCTGTGCCTCCTGTGAGACTTTGCTTCTTCCTTTTCCAGGGCTTTCAGGTGTGCTGTCAAGTCACTAGTATGAGATTTCTCCAGCTTCTTTATGTGTGCATTTAGTGCTATGAATTTCCCTCTTAGCACTGCTTTCATAGTATCCCATGAGTTTGGGTATGTGGTGTATTCATTTTCATTGATCTCTAGAAAGTCTTTAATTTCTTTCTTTATTTCTTTCCTAACCCTTCAGTGAATCAGTTGAGCATTGTTCATTTTCCAAGAGATTTTAGGATTTCTGTAGTTTTGTTTTGCTGTTGAAATCTAACTTTAAACCATGGTGGTCTGATCGAACACAGTGGGTTATTCCAATTGTTTTGTATCTGTTGAGATTTTCTTTGTGGCCAAGTATGTGATCGATTTTAGAGAAGGTTCCATGGGGTGCTGAGAAGAAGGTATATTCTTTTTTGTTCGGGTGGAATGTTCTGTAGATAGCGATTAAGTCCATTTGTGCCATAACATCAGTTAAGTCCATTATGTCTCTGTTAAGTTTCAATTTGGCCAATCTGTCCAGACGTGAAAGTGGGGTGTTGAAGTCTCCCACTATTATTGTGTGGGGTTTATATGTGATTTAAGCTTTAGTAATGTTTCTTTTACATGTGTGGGTGCCCTTGTGTTTGGGGCATAAATGTTCAGAATTGAAACTTCATCTTGGTGGATCTTTCCTGAGATGAGTATGTAATGTCCTTCATCATCTCTTTTGATTGATTTTAGTTTGAAGTCTACTTTGGTGGATATTAGGATGGCTAAACCAGCTTGCTTCTTAAGACCATTTGATTGGAAAGTCTTTTCCCAGCCTTTTATTCTTATGAGGTGTCTGTCTTTGAATTTGAGGTGTGTTTCTTGTATGCAGCAAAAAGATGCGTCCTGTTTTCATATCCATTCTCTTAGTCTTTGTCTTTTTATAGGTGAATCAAGTCCATTGATATTAAGGGATATTAATGACCAGTGATTGTTCATTCCTGTTGTTATTTTTATTTTTTGGTGGTTGTGTGTGTGTACTTCTCTTCTTTGGGGTTTACTGTTGTGGTGTTATCTATTGCCTGTGTTTTTAAGGGTGTATCTGACTTCCTTAGGTTGGAATTTTCCTTCTAGTGCTTTCTGTAGGGCTGGGTTTGTGGATAAGTATTGTTTAAATCTGGCTTTGTCTTGGAAGGTCTTGTTCACTCCATCTATGATGATTGAAAATTTTGCTGGGTATATTAGTCTAGGCTGGCATCCATGGTCTCTTAGTGTCTGCATTATATCTGTCCAGGTCCTTCTGGCTTTCAAAGTCTCCATTGATAAATCGGGTGTTATCCTGATGGGTTTTTCTTTATAAGTCACTTGGCCTTTTTCCTTTGCTGCCCTTAATATTCTTTCTTTATTCTGTATGTTTAATAGTTTAATTATTATGTGCCGAGGGTACTTTTTTTGGGGGTCTAGTCTGTTTGGTGTTCTATAGGCTTCTTGTATCTTCATAGGCATTTCCTTCTTTAAGTTGGGAAAGTTTTCTTCTATGATCTTGTTAAATATATTTTCTGTGCCTTTGAGTTAGTATTCTTCTCCTTCCTCTATTCCTATTATTTGTAGGTTTGGTCTTTTCATGGTGTCCCAAATTTCTTGGATGTTTTGGGTCATGACTTTGTTGGTTTTAGTGTTTTCTTTGACTGATGAATCTATTTCTTCTACTGTATCTTCAACACCAGAGATCCTCTCTTCCATCTCTTGCATTCTGTTGGTTATACTTGCCTCTGATGTTTCTGTTCGTTTACTAATATTTTCTATTTCCAACATTCCTTGTGCTAGTGTCTTCTTCATTTTTTCTATTTCCCTCTTCAGGTCTTGGATTGTCTCCCTTGCTTTTTCATGATTTCCTCCAAGGATTTATTGTTTTCTTCAGCACTATTGCCTTTCTCAGGAACCAGTGTAGTTGTGTTACTGAGCTCTAGTGGGGACACAGTGTCATGACTATTTTGATTGTGTCTTTATGTTGGCATCTAGGCATCTGGGTTTAGGAGGATAGCACTTCTAGAAGTTGATATCTGGTCTTGTTTCTATTGAGTAGGCTTTTCATTCCTTAGTTTCTTTTGTCCTCCCCTGATATTTGGAAGGTGTGTGGTAGCTGTAGGTTGCCTTGTAGGGAGTCCTCTGAGTCTCTGCCAGGTGTGGCCACTGGTGGTTGTAAGTAAATTTGTTGCAACTCTGTGGGTTTGGTCCTAGTTTTCAGCACCAAACTGTGAGTTTTGCAACTCTGGGGAAAGGTGTCCTGACTATCTGGGGAGTCAGGCAACCCCTTGAGCTGCTTAGCACAGCTCTGACAGCTGAAACTGCAAGGAGACAGTTCAGCCCTGGAGGGTGAGATATCTGGGACATCTTGAGCTGCTCAGAACAACAGCTCTGCCCTGGAAGTGTCCCAGACACCTGGAGCTGTTTATCACAGCTCTCACAACTGGAACTGCAAGGAGACAGTTCAGCCCTGGAAGGGAAATTTTTTGACTTCTAGGGAAAGTCAGGCCTGAACTGCCTCATCAAGGAAGGGTATCCTGATGGTTTGGGAAAGTCAGGGTATACTTAGTGTGATGGGGGATTGTTTCCCTGAAGGATATAGCAATCCTGCTCCTCTCCTGGTGAGCCACTACAGCTGAGTTTTGCTCAGCCCTCACTTAAGTGGGCTTCCTAGCAGAACTCTGATGCTCTGGCCTAAGATGTTGCTTCTTTTGCTTCACTCTGCATAAGTGGAACCCCCCTGCAGAAAATGTAGCCATCTCCTCTGGCTCTGGAGAAAAGTGTTACTTTTTCAGCTCTCCCTTTCTGTGTCCACTGAAGGACATCTCAGCAAAGATATTCTGTTTAGCGCCTTATTACTTTGCTCTTTCAGCTCTCCCTTGCTTTGTCCACTAGGGGACATCTCAGCAAGGATCCTCTTTATGCCAGTGGATGAAGATTTTTCATACCCAAAACTCTTGAGAAAGAGATTTATTTAGGAAGGAGGAGTCCAGGAGAGTAGCTGCATTTACCAGGGTAGAGAGAACAGCCTTTTTTAACTGACCAGGCAGGTTGGTTTACATAGGATGTCTTGCGGGTGGAGTCAGTCAACCAGGGGTTGACTTGGGGGCCAAGGTTTCTACTGTCCTGCTCTGTGATTGGTTGGTTTCACAAGTAAGTTGGCTAGGGGTAGAGATGGCTCTGATCTGACAGAGCCAATCTGTGCTTCTTTCTGCCCTGATCTGAGCTATCTTTCCCTAGTTATAGGCTCCAGGGTCAGGGTGGTTTCTTTAGCCAGCACCTTTTCCCTACAGTGGTCCCAGCTAGAAATTGTTTCTAGGTATTGGGAGCTTGCAATACAGAATGGGATGGATTAAATTAGCAAGGGGCTGAGAGGGTACACAGGGAGGGAGGAAAACTGGGTCTACTAGCTGGATCTATAGAGTACCCAGGAAATGGGGGAAGAGGGTGAAGTCAGGTGCCTCCTCAGGGTTGGTCTGATAAATTGGCTGGGCATGAGGCTGGGTATTTGAAAATGGAAGACAGGAAGGAAAGTGAAGATTGCCTACTTGCTTCCCTGGCCAGCATGGCCAGTGAAGTTGCAGTGACAGACTGTCTCTGGTGCAGGTGGCTGAGACAAAGGGATGGAATCAGGAGTATTGTAGCTAGTAGGTTTCCTGTGTCCCAGCCTGTTGGTGGGCAGGACAAATCTCTCTCACCTGCCAGTCCCACAGCTGCTTGGACCCAAGTAAACACATAGAGGCTTATATTATTTGCAAACTGTATGGCAAATAGCTCAAGCTTACCACTGACCAGCTCATACACTTAAATTAACACATAATTCTTATTTATGTTTAGCCACATGGCTCGGTACCTTTTCTCAGTTCTACATTCACATCTTACTTCCTTTGTGTCTGGCTGGAGACTCCTGACTCACCCTTCCTGTTCCCAGAGTTCTCCTCTTTGCTTATCCTGCCTATGCTATGCTTCCTGTCTGGCTACTAGCCAATCAGCATTTTATTTATCAACCAAATCAGAGCAACATATTCACAGCATACAGAGCAGTATCCACAGCAGAGTATGTTGCAAGAGAAGATTTGTTTACTCTCAAAGGAATGGGGACAGGGAAAAAGGAGAGGTGAGAACAGGTGGCCTGCTATAAAGAGGAAGATACAACTGGGGGGAAATAGTACTGTTGGATGGGAAGGAGATAAAGCTTGCCTACCTGATTCCTTACTCAGGACTGCAAGTGTATTTCCAGAGAGAGAGTGTGTCTCTGGTGTTGCTAGTTGAGACAAAGTGATAGGATGTGTATGTGAGGGGGTAGTATTAGAGAAGAAAGAGTAATGGTTTTTGGAATTTCTACATCCAATGAATAAAGATATAGACACTGGAAGTAAGTTCAGGAAACATACAAATGACTAGCTGATCATGCATGGGAAGGACTGGACTTTATTCTGGCACATATGAACATGGGAAGTTCAGAGGTGTAAAGTAAGTTTCACTCTTGTAAAGGCCAAAAAGTGGAGATTGTAGTAAAGTTAATTTATTTGATAGTAACTGGAAGATATTTCTTTAATAATGAGTGCCGTGAGGAAACCAAAAATATATATTAACATGTTAAAGCATGTACCAATGAAGTCATCTGATATTTGCCATTTTTCTGTGGGAGAGTTACCACTTCATTATTTCTGTATATTTTTGTGATGGTGTCAAAGATTTTTTTTCTGGATGGTGTCCATTTCAGATTTAGAAATCAGAGTTTGGTTATGTGGGTTCAGACAGTGATCTGGTGAGTAGTGGAATCCAGCTGGATTCTGAGATCTCAGGACTATGATTATTAAGGATTCTTTGGCTAACAGGGAGTGCTGTGAGACTGTGGTATGATACCACTTCCACTTACTCAGGGCTCAGCCTGTGCTCACTGAGGAGACTCAGCAGTAGTATCATTCTGGCCAGTCAGAGTTCAGGGAGAAAGGAGCTCAGTCTTAGCTAGTGATACTAACTAGTGATACTAACTTAGCTAGTGACACTCCCCAACACTCTCCCTCTCCTGAAAGCCTAACTATCTCTGCCCCAGGCTGTCATATGAGCTGAGCCCCACAGTAGGGCTCACAGATTCTTCTCAGTCACAGTGGAGACATGACTGAGGGAACAGCCACTTCTCTGAGGAGGTGGGAAAGGAGGCCTGAGGGCAACCTAGACTCCCTGTGGAGACCAGGGTCTGGGTCCACTTATTCTCTCTTGAACTGCTTCTTTCTCATTGCAGGGGTGGAGACCGGCCTAAGAGCTCTGGTGTCACCCTGGCTATATCTGCTCTTATGCACAGATCACTCAACACTTTCCCACAGCACCTCACCTGTCATCTGTTAGTACCTATTTACTGCAAGTAACCTTTCCCAGTCCACCTTCCTGCCCTCTGCATCTCTGCTAACTTTGCTGACTTACCTACACCTTGAGCATCAAAATCAGTTCTATTGTCTCTTGCATACAATGATGAAAAACAAAAGTCAGACATCCATCCCTCATATCTACTTAGCTGCCCCTCTAGTCAGTAAGAAGCAGTCCTATAATAAATACTAACTTCTCACCTTTCTTGTCTTTCTTTCTTTGTAAAACAAACCTTCTCTGTCCATTCACTTCCATCAATACTGAACTTCTGCTTTCTCAGTCCTTTGATGTCTCTTACTAAGTGCCCACTCATCTTCAAGTTTTTGAAGTGTTTGCCCAGTCAGACATAAGCAACCTCATTTGTTTAAATAATTCCACAACCAAAAATGGAATGTTCATCCATCAAGGGCCTTCCTCTCCCTTTTTTAGCCCCTGAGTGGTTCACAAGCTGTCCTGGGTTGACTGCTGTGTGACCTCCCTGCCTATCCACATTCATCAGAGAAATATATCAGTAATGGCTCCACTAGAACACATCACCATGCTCCATGTAGTTTTACTTTCATGTGTCTAAAGTATAAGGTGAAGAAAGCACAGAAGAACTGATATATTGAACAATTGTGAAAGGTGTTGGTTGCTTTGGGACTTAAAGGAGTATACTGAGTCTCTCTCTGGAGTTTCTGGAGGACAGATACCTATATGTGGTAACCCTAACAGAAATGGGGCCCAATGACTGAATCCTCCACTTTTTGTGATGACCTACTGTCCTACTGTGGATCTGAAAGTGGTCTTTGCCCACAGTCCTTGGTGTGTTTCTACCTGCTTTATATATATTACTTCACCTGGTTTGCTGTTTCAGGAACTCACACTGAATCAATCACTAGGAGGAGCTATGAGAACTCATTTGCATGACTAATCCCTCTTCTGAGAGGTCCCTGGAGAGGAGATACTGAGACAGCCCAGAGAGAAGACCCTGGTCTAAGAAGAAGCTGTGCTGTGCATGTCATGACTTGGACTCCTCTCAGCTTTATGATTCTATCTTTCTGTACAGGTAGGGACAGGCCTAAGAGTAATGGGGAAGACTCCTAAACTCAGTGAGTCCTTTTAGGTTCAGGTTCCCAAGATGTCCTACCTCAGCCCTGCTCTTCCCTGTGCTGTCCTCTTTTGCAGGTTCCTTTTCTCAGTCTATACCGACACAACTGCCCTCCATCTCTGAGGCTCTTGGATCAACAGCCCGACTCACCTTCACCCTGAGGAGTGGCATCAGTGTTGCTGGTAAAAACATTTACTGGACCAGCAGGTGCAGGGAGCTCTCCTCGGTTTTCCTGCGCTACTACTCAGACTCAAACATGCAGCTGGGGCCTGGAGTCACCAATAGAGTCTCTGGATCTAAAGATGCCTCTCAAAATGCTGCAAATTTGCACATCTCTGAGCTACAATCAGAGGATGAGGCTGACTATTACTGCTCCATCTCGGAAAATAGTGTGTCTCACAGTGATACAGGCAGATGGGGAAGTAAGGCATAAATTCTAGCTTATGATAAAAAAAAATAAGTTCTGTGTTTTCATTAACTTAGAATATTTGTATACTACAAAAGAAAAAGTTAATAAAACAGTTCATTCAGAAATTTTGTTCCATGTTTTCACCAAATAATAGAGAAAAAAAGAATCAAAATATCAAAACACCCCTCACACCTACAGTATAGTTGACAACAAATGCTGGTAAAGATGAAGGGGAGGAGAATATTCACCTAGTGTTGGTGAGCTTGCAAAGTGTAGCAGACACTCTGGCAATCAGTGTGGAAAATTCCCCAAAGGGCTTAGAAGAGAAATACTATATGACTGAGCCATATTACTCCTTAGCATATGTGGAAAATACATAATTTCCCATTACAGATGTACTTATTCATTCAAGTCCCTTCAACCATTGTAGACACAATAGCTAAGAAATGGAAGCAGCCCAGCTATTATTCAGCTGGTTAATGGATGTTGGAAATGTGTACAGTTCTATTCAACTGTAAAGAAAAATGAAATTTGCAAATGAATTGGTAGAACTGGGAAAGGTTATATTTAGTTATGTCACCCAAGTGCAGAAAGACAAATGCCATCTCTTTCCACTTATTTGTAGATTCTAGAACCGAATCTTCTTGGTTTGAATGTAAAACCTTGAATAATCATGAAAGCCAGGAAAGTAGAAAGAGAGCACCGTGGAAGGAGATGTAGCTTCTGTGAGAGAAATAGCAGAAAACGGGTGCTATGAAGGGAAAACTAAAGGTGGGGTCTTGACTAGGGGAGAGGAAGGAAGTACTCCACAGAGCGAGGGAAGGGGAGGGAGAAATACACAGTGAGAGGGAAGAAAAGGGAGAGTAGCATAGGGAGAGGAAAAGGGACATAACACTAAGGGTGTTTGAGATCAAGAGCAAAACCTATTTTATATGCTCACTTAAAAATACATAGAAATATATATTTTTTTAGTGAAGTGACTTCACATAGTGGGAATACGAATCCCTTGGACCTGTAGATTGGCTGAAACCACCCAATTGCATCAATGAAAAACATCAGTTGAGTTGTTGGTGACTGACTGGTCCAAGAGACCTCCAAAATGATAGAAACTACTGCTATTGTGTCAGATTCCAGCTCTAGTGGGCTTGTGAGCCACAGGTGTGAAGTAGGTGAAAATTGAGTCTGACCACCAATTTTATTTCAGATGGCATTGAATAACTCAACCTGTTTTTATTTATACAAGTTGTAATGCATTCAAGCATGAGCAATTGCAATAAATTTCTCTTTAATCATTTTCCAAGAATTATTGACATTTACTCATTTTAGTTTACTTTCTTCTTCTCCACTCCCTTGATGTTATTGACTTTTAACTCATAACATTAAATTTTATATTGCTGAGTCAAATGATTATATCTAGCCAGGCACATTTTATTCATACTGTGCTCTAGCTGGCAGCAAAATGTGGTTACAAAAAAAGAGATTCAAGCCTATGGTTTGTTCTTAACAATGTGATACTTTTGTATTTTTATAATCAACTGAGTGTATGATACCATACCTAGGATTTAATTTTCAGGTTTAAATCAACTTATAAATAATCTGTATATCACTTTTTTGTGGACAATAGTTATAATACTATTGTTTATAAACTTTCAAAATGGCAGTGATTACCAGTCTTTAACTGCTGAGACCAGTTTCTCTTCTTCCTGGAAGCTTCTATGTGTACTTTTTACTCCCAAGGGAACTCGGAGTTTTAACTGAAAAGATAACTAACAATTCATGTCCTGGCACCAGAGAGATGTCTGAACTTTCATTTCCTTTACCCTTTCCTTGTGTGTACCTATACGTTTGAGTGTCATATTTTAAGAAATTGTTTACCAAGTTCTTAAGTTCTTTGGAATGTATTTATCTCTTTTTTAGGATAGTTAAATCAGCAAGAGTCATTAACCTTAGTGAGTTCCTCCTGCTTACTCAGAATGACTGTACAGATAGTCAGGGATGACCAGAGAAACTGGTTCCTATGAATGACTGCAGAGAGGCTTAATTTCTTTATAGAAATGTTTAGAAAATTATCAGTTTTGTTCCTAGTAAGCTCAGCCACAATCATAACTAAAAAGCAAAACTAAAAATTATAAGAATAAGAACTGCAAGCTGTCTTTATTACTATAGCTCTATAGTAGAGTTTGAAGTCAAAGATCATGATGCCTCCAGAGGTTGCTTTATTGTATAGGATCCTTTTAGCTATCCTGGGTTTTTTGTTTTTATATATGAAGTTGAGTATTGATCTTTTCAAATCTATGAAGAATTGAGTTGGAAATTTGATGGGGATTGCATTGAATCTGTAGATTGCTTTTGGTAAGATTGCCATGTTTACTATGTTATTCCTACTTATCCATGAGCATGGGAGATCTTTCCATTTTCTGACATCTTCAATTTCTTTCTTCAGAAACTTAAAGTTCTTGTCATATAGGTCCTTCACTTTCTTAGTTAGAGTTACCCAAAGGTATTTTATATTATTTGTGGCTATTATAAAGGATAATGTTTCTCTGATTTCTTTCTCAGTCTGTTTATCATTTGTATATAGGAGGGCTACTGATTTTTTTTTTGAGTTAATCTTGTATCCCACCATATTACTAAAGGAGTTTATCAGTTGTAGGAGTTCCCTGGTAGAATTTTTGGGGTCACCTATGTAAATATCATATTGTCTGCAAATAGTAAAAGTTTGATTTCCTCTTTTCCTATTTTTATCCTCTTGATCTTCTTTTGTTGTCTTATTGCTCTACCTAGAACTTCAAGTGCCACATTGAATAAATATGAGGAGAGTGGACAGCCTTGTCTTGTTCCTGATTTTAGTGGAATCACTTTGAATTTTTCTCCATTTAATTTGATGTTGGCTATTGGCTTTTTATTACGTTTAGGTATGTTCCTTGTATTCATGATCTCTCTAAGACTTTTATCATGAAGGGGTGTTGGATTTTGTCAAAGGCTTTTTCAGCATCTAATGAGATGATCATGTGGTTTTTTTTTCCTTTCAGTTTGTTTATACAGTGTGTTACATTGACTGATTTTTGCATGTTGAACCATCCTTGCATCCCTGGGACGAAAGCCTACTTGATCATGGTGGATAATTTTTTTTTTTTTGATGTGTTCTTGTATTTGGTTTGACAGTATTTTATCGAGTATTTCGCATCAATGTTCATGAGGGAAATTGGTCTGTAATTCTCTTTCTTTCCAATGGAATTGAATTGAAGACCCTGACATTAATCCACATATGTATGAACACCTGATTATTGACAAAGAAGTCAAAACTAATCAATAGAAAAAATAAAGCATCTTTAGAAAATGGTGCTGATATAACTGGATGTCAACATGTAGAAGATTTCAAATAGATCCATATCTGTCGAAAGTCCAAGTGGATCAAAGACCTCATCATAAATCCAGTTACACTGTACTTGATAGAAGAGAAAGTAGGAAGTAGTCTTGAATGTATTGGCACTGGAGACCGCTTCCTAAATATTACACTAGTAGCACAGACAGAAAGAGCAACAATTAATAAATGGGACCTTTGGAAACTGAGAAAGTTTTGTAGGGTAAAGGATATGGTCATTAAGACAACATAACAACCTACAGAATGGGAAAATATCTTCACCAACTCCACATCTGACAGTGGGCTGATCTCCAAAATATATAAAGAACTCAAGAAACTAGACATTAAAATACCTAACAATCAAATTAAAAAGTGGGATACAGAACTAAACAGAGAATTCTCAACAGAAAAATCTGAAATGGCCAAAACACATTTAAGGAATTGCTCAACATCCTTAGTCATCAGGGAAATACAATTCAAAACAACTCTGAGATATCATCTTATACCTGTCAGAATGGCTAAGATCAAAAAGCTGAAGACAGCTTATGTTGGAGAGGATGTGAAGTGAGGGGAACACTCCTCCACTGTTGGTGGGAATGCAAACATGTATAGACACTTTGGAAATAAGTGTGATGGTTTCTCACAAAATAGGGAATCAATCTTCCTCAAGACTCAGCTATACCACTCTTGAGTATATACCCAAGGAATGTTCAATCATACCACAAGGACACATGCTCAACTATGTTCATAGCAGCATTATTTGTAATAGCCAGTACTTGTAAACAACCTAGATGCCCCTCAACTGAAGAATGGATTAAGAAAATGTGGTACATATACTCAATGGAATATTATTCAACAGAGGAAAACAATGACATCATGAAATTTGTAGGCAAATGGATGGAACTAGAAAATATCCAGAGTGAGGTGACCCAGACTCAGAAGGACAAACATGGTATGTACTCACTCATATGTGGATACTAGATTTAAAGCAAAGGATAACCAGACTGCAACCCACATCTCCAGGGGGGTTAGCTAGCAGGGATGACCCTAGGAAGGATGTAAGAATCACCCAGTGAAGGAGAAATGGATGAGATCTACATGAGCAATCTGTGGGTAAAAGGGGCTAATGGATGGCAAGGGATGGGGTATGAGAACATAGGGGAATGGGAGGTTTGAGCTGGAACAGAGACAGAGTGGGAAAGAAAGGAAAGAGATACCATGATAAATGAAGATATCATGGGAATAGGGAGAAATGGAATGCTAAGGAACTTCCCAGGAATTTGTAAGGATGACCCCACCTTAGACTACTGGCAATAGTTGAGAGGGTGCCTGAACTGGTCTACTCCAATGATCAGATGGCTGAATACCCTGTTGCCATAGAGTCCTCATCCAGTGACTGATGGAAGCAGATTTAGGGACCCATGGCTGGGTGCCAGGCCAAGCTCCAGGAGTCCAACCAATGAGAGAGAGAGGAGGGATTCTATGAGCAAGGGACATTGAGATCTGTGGGGTGTTTACCCACCAACCTCACAGTTCTCCATAGTTTTCTTAAGTGAAAGCAGCAGAAAATACTAGTTAGAAGGATTTAGAATATCGAGATAAACAGATAGAAAATACAGGATAGCCTCAAGAGTTGAGCCTATTCCTACAAGCCCTGACTGTCTCTGCTCTAGGGTATTTATAGAAATGCCAAGGAGTTGAGCAAAAGACCTCTCCCCGAGAACAGATAAGTGCAGACCATTTCAGACACCTGCACTCAGGCCTGTGGTCCAATCATCTTTCTATGTGGTCCTGCTGGGTAAAGCCACAAGGAACCTGAAAATGGACTCCCACAGGTCCCCCTTTCTTAATATATAAATAAAAACCTCAATATTAAGAGCTCACTGTAATCTCCATAGCTGTTACACTTCCCAGTATTGGAGTAGAGGATAATAAAGATGGTATTTTTTTTTTGATTGGGTCCAAAAAGATATCGGTCTTTAGCTGCATCAAGTCCTTTCTAAACCAAAAACTCTTAATGCAATTCACAAACCTAAAGAATCCCTTAGCTTCATCATTACCATTAACAGGTTAACATAAATATTGCTATACATAGTTACAATTCTCTCAATCTTAATCTCAAAGCAAACTCTTAACAGTACCATTTGAATTAACATAAATGGTGCTATATATAGTTATCAATTTTCTCAGTCTTCCAACTTTAACTCTTTTTTAAAAACACATTTCCTTATTTATTTAAATACTCTATAATTTTTCTTCTTTTTTAGAAAAGGTTTTATTATTATTATTATTATTATTATTATTATTATTATATTTGTGTTTTAATTTTACACATCAGCCATGGGTTACCCTTTCCTCCCCACTCCCGCCCCACCCCCACTTTCCCCCCCAGCCCCTCCCCTCCATTCTCATCCCCGCCAGGGCCAAGACTCCCCTGGGGATTCATTTAAACCTGGTGGATTCAGTACAGGCAGGTCCAGTCCCCTCCTTCCAGGCTGAGCATAAGTGAGACAATTGAATAGCTTGTACTGTTTGGGAGGCACCCAGGCTGTGGGACCAGGACCTGTCCTTAGTGCATGAGCTGGCTGTTTGGAACCTTGGGCTTACACAGGGACACTTTGCTCAACTTTAACTCTTAATAGAGCCATTTGAATGTTCTTGCTAACAACATAGGAAAAACTTCTGAAAGAAAGACTTCTGTTTTCACATCAAACTTAAGTATTAATAATTACTTGTTAATAATATAATTATTAATCAGTAGGTTAACATATTTCTACAAACATACATTCAACCTTAATTTACTCATAACTCCTCCTTTTCTTTATAATTTTTTAAACAAAATCTCAAACCTAGTTAGAAAAATCCAAACAGACAATTCCTACAAACTCATATTGAAAAGCAATATTCTCAATCTAACCATTAATACTTTGAAAACTTTTAGCAAAACATCTAAAAGCAGTTTCATAATAAAACTCTTTACACTTTAAAATATATTTTTTTTTTTTGCCAGAGCTGAGGCTCAAACCCAGGGCCTTGTGCTTGCTAGGCAAGTGCTCTACCACTGAGCTAAATCCCCAACCCTAAGTAATCTTAATATACCCATTTGCATTTCTTACTAACAAAACATAACATTAATCCACTCAAATAAGAAAATATTATTTAAATTAAATACTCTAAGGAATATTATTACTCCCTTTTCTTTATAATTTTTTTTAAAACAAAATCTCAAGCCTAGTTAGAAAACCCAAACTTTTCCATTTACACAGTTTCATTTGTAACACAAAAGCAGTTCCACAAGTAATTCCATTTTCACATGAACAGTTCCATAAAACAGTTCCATTTTTAACACAAAATATTCATGAATCAGTTAATAAAGCATATATACATACACAAAACTGCATCTTGAGTCTAGGTAGAAACAATAAATTTCTTCATTTAAACAGTTTCATTTTCAACACAAATAATTCCAGAAAAGAGTTCCTAGGTCATCACTATAAGTAAATTCAAATTATCCCATAGCAATGAAATCACTGTTGTTCATTTCTTAAGTCCCAAAATTTAAATAATAAATTCTGGTACCAGCCTTCCAAATATGAAGAAATCCATAACAAAAACCTTTTTGTAGTTTTATCTCATTTTTTTTAAGTTCAAAAAGTTCAAAAAGTTCAAAAAAATAAATTCTGGTATCAGACTTCCACTTCCAAATATGAAGAAGCATTTTACAACCAAACATTTTTGCAGTTAACAATTTTAGTTCAAATAAGAGTCTCTGCAACTTTCATTCTCAAGCCAGAGACCTTTTTAGTTATAGTAATATTTTAAACTGCACTGTTTTTGCTGTTAGCTCAGGTTTTTCTGGGTTGCATTGATTCTCCATGGATCTCAGCTGTAGATGCCTTGTTGTGCTGGTTCTCGTGTCCACCATTCTTAGCTTCTTAGCAGCTTCTGGAGCTTTTGAAAACCACGCAGACTGCTTCCTTTGCAGTGTACTAGGACACTGTCTTCTGTGTCTCAGGTTCTTTCACCATATACATTAAGAATAGACTAACACTTAACTTTTACACTGTACAAACTCATATATAATATATGCTTAAGCATAAACTCATACTCAACATTTATACTTTATTTTTACAAACTCACATATAACATATTAATATCTACTTATCTATACTTCTTACTTAAACTTACATTTTGGCCATTTTTTACGTCTTAAAGAAATTCTATAGATCTATTTTACACACATATTCATAAGAACTGTTAAGCAAATTCTCTATAGGGCTACCATTAGCATATACTTCTTATTTAAATTTACATTTACAACTAGCATCTTTACTTATTTACTTCTTATATTTTTATTTAACACCTAGCATCTTTACTTCTTACAAGCTTATTACTACTTGTCTTAAGACTGTCTTAGTTACTTCTTGCAAGCTTATATTCTTAAGCATATAGCTAAGTTAGCAAACACCTAAAGATTTCTTAAAACTTAGAGATTTAATATTTTCTAACAAGACAGAGTAATTTTCTATTTCTTACTCTTACTGTCACTATCTCTATTAGAAAGATTCTCTTAACTAGACAAAGTACGCAAATCATTTCCAAAGTTCAGAGCTTATAGACAGCTTTGATATTCTGAAAGTTCCTTATAGATTGAAACAGGAGCAATTCTTCAATGGCTCTCTCTTAACTTGGAGCTTAATGACTTCTGTTGCTATGCATTTCAGATGTTCCATAACAACTCTATTAAGAGGTACATCAGTGTACAGCAAACCCAAAAAGAAAGAAAAGAGAAAAGAAAAATCTTGTAAGGAATATTCTGTTTCTGAATTGCTTAGCTGGCAACTCAACAGTCAATTTCCCAACATGAGAAGATAGTTGTCTACATTGGAGTCAGGTTCCAGACCTTCAGCTTTCAGCAGGTCTGAAAACATTGCTGAAACTTAGTTACAATTGTCTCAAACTCCTCAGCAGTCTGGAAACCTCTTTATATTCCTTCTATCCACAGACTACAAGATGGAGCCTTGATATTACAAAAATTGATTTAGTTGCTTTTTATACTCATCACCTAACTCTGATACAATTTTTCCCCTTCTTAATTTTTTAAGCTGCATTTGCCATGTGCTCTTTAACCATGCTGATGTTTCTGATAGATTTTCATCAGCCCAATATTTTTACCCAAACTGCTACGATTCGAAGGAGTCAAGAACATAGCTGTTCTTTCATGAAACATATTCTTCATTAGCTTACTCTGAGGAAAAGCATTTTAATGGTTTAGTATTTTCACTTCATTAGCTTTTGAAAAGGCCATTGTAAGGGAAACAAGGCCCTCCCCCCACTAGCTCTGTTAATTGCAGATTCAGTGGAAAATACTGCACTCTGCCCCCACGCCCCATATCAGAAAAGTTAGCCTATCATGCTATGCTAACAGGATGCTTGCCAAATAACCCCTGCGGTTGTGTTTGCAAGATAAATTGCTTGAGAAGAATGCTTGCCAAATAACCCCTTGCTAGATAAGCTTGGAATTCGTTTACCTACCGAGACTCTGAGAAAGACCACAGAGACATCTGGCGTCTAGGTGTCTGCACTCTGGGTGACCCCACTCCCCTGCCCTGGTAGAACTGCCTCATAAAAGGCCTGTGAGCCTTAAACTCGGGGTCACCAGCTACTCCTCGCGCTGGTGTCCCACGAGCTCGTGCTAAAATAAAGCTTCATTTGTGACCCAATATCAGAGTGAAGCTCTCTGTTTTGTACGCCGACCCTAACATTTGGAGGTCCCACCGAGATTGGTAAGGATGGTGGTGAGTCAAGCGACCCGTGAGGACCCTTCGATGGTGGGGGACAGACGTGTCCTGAACCCACAGGCTGCAGCTCTGGAGGATGCTCTGGAGTGTGGGGACCCTGGGACAGGGGCCCCGTCTGATTCCCTTTTGTCTAGGAGATTTTTCAGATGGCCCGGGCCAATAGACAATCTTTTGGCTTCATTTTCCCTACCATTTTGCCGGCTTGTCTTGTTTGTGTGTTGTGTCTCTATTTTTGTGTCCTTCTGTGTCTGTTTCTACTTGTTTGGAATGTGACAGTCGGCCGCCAAGTCTGCCTCCACCCCTTTGTCCCTAACCCTCTCTCATTGGTCGGCAGTGACGGACTGCACGTTGAACCTGGTGGTTCGGGTGAGGAAAGGAAAGTGGCAGACTTTCTGTTCGTCTGAATGGCCCACCTACAGAGTCGGGTGGCCAGTAGATGGTACTTTTGACCTTAATATAATCAGGGCAGTCAAACAAAAGATTTTCATTCCAGGTTCACATGGACACCTGGACCAGCAGGCCTACATTTGGGTATGGGAAAATCTGGTGACTGACCCTCCTAAGTGGGTCCGACCCTTCCTGACTGCTCCTAGAACACCTTCAGTCACTTCTGCTCCGATTCTCATGACAAAACCTTACCAATCGACTCCATTACTGACTCCATCACCTCCTCAACCCCCCTTACCTGAATCCCAGAATGACCTCATTTCATTTGTCTTAGACTGCCCACCACCGCCACGACCGCCTCCCTATTGGCCCGAACCACGACCTCCGGCAGAGACTGGGCCCAAGTCTGTCTTGGTCTCTCCGTCGGGTCAAGCACAGGGAACCCGCCAGAGGAGAGCAAGACCCACGGATGAGGTACCCCTGGCTATCACACTGCCTTTGCGCCCCATTGGGGGAACGGTCAATGATGGGGCCGGGGGTGACATGCCCGCTCTCCAATACTGGCCCTTTTCCTCCTCTGATTTATATAACTGGAAAAATAATAACCCTCCATTTTCTGAGGACCCCTCAGAAAGGCTTTCTGCTTCCAGGTTCCCAGCTTCCTTTTTAGCATTTGAATTGGATATCTGCCTTCTGCAAATATCACCTTAGCTAGTATCCAAAGATAGGGCCAGCTCCAAACAAAGCAATCAAGGGACAAACAACAGACAGAATAGCCAGCCAGAATGCCTGACGCCCTTGAATTAAGATAAGCATCATTATGGAGACACAGTCTGTCTCCTAGGCCAAGCACCTGTGTTGTAGGTGCATAGCTTTCTTCCTTTCTTGTGCAAATCAAGCTCAGATATCCCCTCATCACACAGCCCTAGAATAACTTCTTAGAACAAAAAGGTTTTCTTCATACTAGGTGCTTCAACCTGTGTGACAAGCTACCTAGCTATTGAGTACTCTTCCCCTGCCCTGCCAAAAATGGTGGCGTAGAAAAATAAGGCAGTTTTATTCTAGTGATGTATTGATTTCTTTCTCTAACCACCTGTAAGATTATAGTTTGAGCACATTTATGATGGACTTGTAACATTTCACCTAACTACTTATAAGAATATATTTCCAGCACAAAAATTCCTTTTCTGATTTATTCCAGCCCTTAACTGACTCCACCTCTATTCACTCCCCCTTTGGGTTGCAAATGAAGTTGACCAGGAAGGCTCTTATGGGGACCTTGCAAGTCTTGTATTGTATTGTAAACAAAAGAATGTTGCTGTTTTGGTGAGATATAGACTGAATCCCCAAGAGGATGGAGCAGATTTATTGTGGCAGAGGAATAAAGTTGATGAAGGAAAGAGCATGGGTGCATAGATTGATTCACTGTCTTTAAGATTAGATTTATCAGCTGGTTGTTGATTCTTCCCAGATCCTGAGAGAGAGCTATCAAGGGGCTGGACCCCTAAGTAATTCTTTTTTTTTTTTTTTGAGCTAAGGATCGAACCCAGGGCCTTGTGCTTGCTAGGCAAGTGCTCTACCACTGAGCTAAATCCCCAATCCCCCAAGTAATTCTTGTTGGTAGCATATCAAATAAAAAAGTGAGCTCTTTTTCATCCATAAGTGATTCATTTGTGTCAGTAGGTATGTAGACTTGTATTTTACCTAGACTTACCATTTTTTATTTAGTTTTTTTGCCACCCAAAATGAAGTGCTTTTCTGTGATCTAGCTTTTTCTATAAATACTTATACAAATGTAGCTTTCCTAAGAACCAGGGAGTGGTTTGTGGAACAAGTTTAGTTTCTATTATTCCCTCTCACCTTCCTGTAACTCAGAACTAGAGAGAGTGGGTGCATCTTCCCTAGGCAGGCAGCAGCCACTTCCATTGTCTGGGTTTGTGGCAGGTGCTGCAGCTGTGTCTCTTCATTCCTTTATAAACTGACAGCAACCTCCCTCCTCCTCTGTGGAGATCCTGGCTGAGGAAGTGACCCCACCTTTGACAGGTTACCCACTGCGTAGATACCTTCATGGTGCTCACTCAATATAATTTCCCCCTCAAGCCAAAAGACTTCTGCAGACCATCTCTTATCATACACTCAACACACAGTTGAATTTATCAGAGTGGACAATTCAGGGAAAGGCCTTTGTCTCTGTAACACTGTCACTCTAAAATGAATTCTACCACTGCCAAGAGGTACTGAGAATACCTTCTTCAGCTCCCTGTCTTCAACCTTTGCTCCTGCTCTCTACAGCTGGACTCATTCCACAGTCATAGCTAAGTCCTCCATCCACTCAATTTTAGTTTTGAAGTCTTTCCTTCCCTCCACACTGTTCCTTTCTTTTCTGAGATCCTACCTTCTCCTTTCTTCTCTACAGCTCTACTATCTTTCCTACTGAAACTATAATACCTTCCACAGTTGCCTACCTAGGAAGAACATGCCATTCTAAACCATCTGATTTATTCCCTGAGAGAAACCAGCACTGCATGAATATCATGTCATGAGCCCAATTCATGGTGAAGACACCCAAAGTCAGCTTCCTGAGTCCAATGAACTGACCATAGCTGGGTACCCCTTCTTATCTGTCTCTGGGATTCTAAGTACAGAATGGTTCCATGCAAATACCCCTCTTTCTGGAGATGCACAGGCCCTTCCTTTTACTTCAGATTGGGTCTGACTGAGAAGTGAAAAGACTACACATGGAGAGGATGTGGGCTCCACCTAGTGGCGGGACAGAAAATCCTAAAAGTGAAAGGAAAACAGATGAAAAGCTGGGTAGGAGGCAGGTGCTTGGCCATATCAGTCCCCAGTACAGCTATATCCTGCCAACTGGGATGTGACTGCTAGGTCCCCTTCCTTCCAACAATGAGACCATTTAGGAAATCACATGGCCCTATTGGAAATCTAACTGGTATATGAATTGTTCCTTAATAAAATTGTGTAAATATCAATTAAGACAGTGGTCAACCTAGTTTACTTTTGCATAGAGAATCAATACTGGTTTGAGAAACACACTACTCTTTTATTCTAGAATGACCAGTGGACATTTTCAGGTAAGAATGTATTAATGGAATGGAGTTAAGAGTGGATTTTAGCAGTTAAGAGTGTTTACTGTTCCTGCAGAGGATGTGAGTTTGATTCCCAGCACACATCAGGCAACTCAGAATCTTGTCTCATATCAACTCTAGGGGATCAGATGACCCTTTCTAGCTTCCTCAGATGTCAAGTATAAAATGTAGCTTCAATATAAATTCTAGAAAAGGGAAGAGGTATTTGTGGGAGTCAAGAAAGATTTAGGAGAAAAAAATTCTTCCTTCAGTTGGCAAAATAAAACTGAAAATTTGGTCCACAACAATATATAAAGGAAATTAAAAAAAAATTCTTTTTCTCACTTCTAAATTGTGAATAGATTCAAATTTAATACATTTGCATTTAAAAATACTTTATCATATTTGGTTTAGACATATATCATATTTAGTTTAGACATGCCTTTAATCCCAGCTCTCAGGAGGCAGAGCCAGGTGGATCTCTGTGAATTCAAGGCCAGCCTGGGCTACCAAGTGAGTTCCAGGAAAGGCACAAAGCTACACAGAGAAACCATGTCTTGAAAAAGAAGAAAGAAAAAAAGAAAGGAAGGAAGGAAGGAAGGAAGGAAGAAAGAAAGAAAGAAAGAAAGAAAGAAAGAAAGAAAGAAAGAAAGAAACCCCAGGTGTGTATGTTATAGATGAAGAAAACTTCAATTACAGATCTATTCGTGAGTAAACAAAGTGTTATAATTAACAGCCAGTATCTGGATTCTTGAGGTATCTCTGTAATATCGCTACAGGCCCTCTATTACACACTCAAAGCATTATGTGATAGAAGAATAATCCCCTTCCTGCATGTCTGAGCCATAACTGGAAAGAATATTGAAAGACTTGAGATTATGCATACTGAAGAATAATTCACAGCAGCAGGAATCCACCACAATGTCAGAGCAAGAAAGAGTAGCTCCTTGTGTAGCTCTTATGTAATACTGGCAATTTTGCCATGATTCATCTTTGAAAGACCATGTTCATGTCAGACTTAAGTGGCATTCAGTATTGTGGCATGCTATCCAGTAACTTCACATTTTCTCCAATAGTTTTTCAGATACATGGTACTAAAAACTCAAAGGTCCTGGATTCTTATCATAGCAATAGAAAAATAACTAATACAGAAGACGGTACCATAGAGTGTGCAATTAACAACTGCTGATGAGCCTAAACTTGTATTTTTTGTTTGATGTGGTCTGGTTGGTTGATTGGTTGTTACTTTGATTCTTCAAATGTGGAAGACTTTGGGACTTTGGGTGAGAAAATTGGTTGAATGCTGCATGTAGTGCTCAATGGGTGAAACTAATATAGAGAACAAAAGACAGTAGTGCTAAAAACTAAATACTCATTCACTCCTGGTGGCATTGTAAATGAATGCAGACACTGTGGAAGTCAGTGTGGAGAATCCTCAAAAAGCTACAAAGAAATTTACAATATGATCCAGTTATGTCACTCCCTGCCATGTGCCCAAAACATTCACCATCACACTAAACAGATAATTGCTCAGCCATGGTCATTGCTGTTCTATTCACAATATGTGCTGCAACTGACATGAAAATGATGAAAATTAAATAAAATTCTTTATGGAATACTTCATCAATAAAGAAAAATGACATCATGTACTCTGGAGATAAAACAATGGAACTAGGAAAGATCCTATTGAGTGAGATATCCCAGACCTAGAAAGACCTAGACAAATATCACATGTTCTCTCCTATTTAAGGCTCCTAGCATCAAATCTTCATACACAAATACCTATTCTGAAAAATAAAATGGGACTATTGCCAGGATTGAGGGGATTTGGCCACGAGTAACAGGGGAGAAGTGACCATACAAGAGAAAGGGGGAAGGACAGCTCCTTATGGAGAGAGATAGAGATAAGTACAGAGAGGGGAGGACAAAAGAAAATAGCAGAATACAAGTGATCTGATAGGAGAAATGGGAAATATGGGGCTTCTTAGAGAAGGGGAGCAAGGTAAATAAAATAGAAAGATGGACGTTAACAACAATAAAAATGTTTGCAAAAGCCACAAGGAATCATACTGTTAACTATAACCTGAAAAAAAGAGAAACCACAAAAAACTATAACACATGTAAATCAATGAGTAAATATACACATAATTTTAATGAGATTTTTATCATCTGGGCATATGGTCTTCCCCCTAGAGCCAGAGGCCACCTAACAAAGTGCAAATACCAGATGTGAGAAGAAAGACAGAAACACAGGATAGCATCTGGAGGGTCTGGGTCAATACCCAAAAGCCTCATCCTTTATTGAAAAGGGCTTTTTATAACATGCCAAGTAGAGAGGCAAAAGACCTCCTCCTTGCAAGATCAATGCACACCATACAGCCAAGTGTAGCCCCTTACAAACACCTGGTAAACATGCCTGTAGTCAAATCATCCCTTCATCCTTGCTGAATAAAGCAAGTCCAGATTCCCTGGCCCTGTGTCAGATCTCACTAGAGAGCCTCTATGGGCTCCTACATATCCTGCTTTATAATATTAATAACTCAAATGAGGGTACAGAGCTTAACTCTGTGCAGCTCTGAATCAGCCTTCCATTAAGAGTTTTCAAGTAGCTGAAATTACAGAAATATTCCTGCTCCCTATGGCTGCCAAACATCCCAGTAAAGGCATAAAGGATGATAAAGACAGAAAGGCCTTTTTGAATGGGTCTAAGATGTCTATAGCTGTCTTAGCTGCACCAAGCCCTTTTCAAATCAATAAACTCTTGATAAAATCACATCAAATAAATCAGTAAACTCTTAATGCAACCATACCAAACCTAAGAACTTCTTAACACCACCATACCATGCTTCATCAACATTGACAGATTAACGTAATTCTAGCATGAATATATATATATATATATATATATATATATATATATATATATATATATATATATATATATATATATATTTACAATTCTTACAAATTTACATCCAAAAGCAAACTCTCAATAGAACTATTTACACTTTATAAACTTTAGCAAAGATCCAAAAGCAATATAGAATAGTACAAAACATAGGGTACATTTAACACCAG